>NC_092866.1:54176011-54178066 GCF_032062135.1 Pyxicephalus adspersus | reverse complement strand
TATACATACTGTATACAGAGAGATAGTGTTGGTGTTCAAATTCAGGTTGTGCTTATATTCAACCTGAATATGGCCATTCGAATTCAGATAGACCCGAACCGAAAAACACAGGATTTGACGGCACAAATTCGGAATCTGGAAGGTGACCCTGAGAAGGACTCCCGGAAGGCAAGGTGACTCCCAGATGTCCAACCATGGGAAATAAGTACAGGGATACATATTGCCCCTTACTGGTTTCCTGAAAGGTTAAAATATAAGTGCAAATAATGAATCCAGACTTTAATGGTAAATTTATTTTTTATGAAATGTATGTGATTTGTGTGTACTTACTTATTACCTTCCTTTTTTACAGTAACTCACCTGAAATGAGGTTCCCACAGTCCCTGGGCTGTACTTATTGGTAAGTACAGCTCAGGGACCGTGGGAACCTAGACCTTGGGAACCTGCAGGCACAGCTGATTGGGGGCACGTGGGGGCAGGGCACGTGCATCCAATCAGCTGTGACCGCAGGTGTACTGAACTTATATGACCTCTCAATGGAGATTCTCAGTGGAGTTCAGTACGTCTTCCTGATTTTTTTCTTGCCTTGTACAGTGTTGTCCAGAGCTGTGGGAGTCCTGACATGACATTCAGTGTTTTTAAATGTATTTGGAGGCTGTCGAAGCTCTACACAGTCATGAAAAAAAACCCAAATTTTCCCCCCATTGACTTTAATAGTGTTCGAATTGGACGGTCGATTGCCTGAACATTATCGGCCTATTCGATCGAATAGCTGTTGAATCGAATAGTGAGATATTCGACCAACACTACATAGAGACAAGTATAACACATTCTGATGAGACGATTTGCACTACCTATCCCTTTCTAATGTTTATTTCAAAAATAGAAATTCTCTTTAAAACGATAACTTTACATAAATTCTAAAATTCTATAGATTCCCTTTTGGCATTAACCATGGAAAATGGAATTTGTATAGAAATAAAAGCAAAATGTCTAACTGTAGCATTGCTAACTGTGCCCCAAGGTCGCTGTTTTTACATTTGAAAATATGGCCCAATTTTGTTTCAGCACCATGGACAGAGAAGGAAGTATTGTCAGTATGTAAAGACCTATTGTGTGATCTATTTTCCTGAACGCTGCATACCAGTTCTGCAGTAAAATTGCCTCACCACCTACTCTGACTACATTATCACCGTGGGAGTTTGCTTTTTAGACATCAAAGGACCAGTCAACATGAAAACACGTTTTCCCTGACAAAAAACGGCATCTTGTGATTTTCCCAAATACTGTAAGTTCCTGTTTTTTGTCAAAGCTTTGACAGGATTTGACAATTCTTTTTTCTTTTGAAAGTCAGTGCGGACTACAAAAGCAAATCCACAGTGCCACTCAAATATTTTGTGCTGAGGAAGTGTTGTTTGCCTAGGGACCATTGCATCTCAATATTGGTCTTAAGTGACCTTGCTGCCAGTAAGAAAAAACAAAATAAAAATCTGCAGAAGACCTTTTATTCTCACTTTTGTTGCCACCTGGTCCTTGAATCTTGCAGAATGAAAATTAGAATGTAGGTCAATTTCACCTGTGTTTAAAAAAAGTATGCATGCAGATATATATTAGTAATATATTTTTAATAATGTGCTCCTACTTTGCAAAATTGTTCATTTATGTAGTTATTCTGCACAGAAGCTGCAGGTGGTTCCATGACTAGTGTAGACAAGATAAAACCCTTGAACCCACTACACACTTTACTTACCACCCCTTATTTAATAAATAACCACACCACTGATTTGGATTAAATTGGCCATAGCAGCCCTTTATTTATAAAACCATTCTTATAACACGTTAACATTTTCATTTTACCTTTAACATTTTTAAACAGATAATAACATAGAGTTGCAGGTCCCTGCAAGTACTAACACCCCCCAATCAGATTGCGTTACTGTGTATACTTCCGTTTTTCTGGCCCCCCGCCGCTATACCCCCGGCTCAGGGACAACGGTACCAGCATCCGCAGCTCCCCTTGGCCTCCCTGACAACCAAGTGTCACCTGAGGCTCAA
>NC_092866.1:54167193-54175734 GCF_032062135.1 Pyxicephalus adspersus | reverse complement strand
ATCACTCCACGCTGCTTGACCACCCCTTACTCGAATTACCTCGTTTGTTCTAGAATTTTCCTTCTCCCCCCTGTCATGAGGCCCTTCGCCTATTTTATTTTTCTTAACCTTGCTCCGGGCCTACTTTATTTGTGGTTGAACACTAGAGAACAGCAGATGGGCTGCAATACAACGTTGGGAAAACTCAATGTCCCAGTATTCCTACATTGTGAATCATGGATATGGGTGGTCACATTTGTAGTCTCAGCTCTGCAGCATAATGGGGTGGGTACAAATGAAGACATTCTAAATAGAGCATGAATTGTAGCCATGGAATCTGATTCTTTCAGAGTGCAACTCAGAAGTCATTTTCAGGTGCAGTTAAAATTCACCTATAATTAAATAAAATGTACACACAGTCATAAATCAGTTATTAATTTTTTATATTGTGTTCCTCATTTGAAAAATTGTTCATTTACATAGTTATTTTGTGTAGAGGCTGCTGGGGGTTTCCAATGTTTTTGGCTGAGTGGCTGCAATGTCACCATTCTGCCTAATATTATTAATATTATTATTATTATTATTATTATTATTAATAATATAATTAATAAACAGGATTTATATAGCGCCAACATTACAACAATACACAGCGCTGTACATTAAATAGGCGTTGCAAATGACAGACAAATACAGACAGTGATACAGGAGGATAGAATTAAACTCAATGTCCTAGTATTCCTTGCCTTGTGTATCATGGATGTGTGTGGTCACATTTGTAGTCTTAGCTCTCTAGGGCACAATGGGGTGGCTACAAAGAACGACATTCTGAACAGAACATGATTTGTAGCCATAGCCAATAAAGACATTCAGCTCTCTGCAAAGGATAGAAGGTATTTGGTTTGATAGATATTTGGATAGAAGGTTTATGGGAACTTTTTGAACACAACATCAAAGTATCTTTAAAACATAAAACAATTGATTTTTTTTCATCTAGTGACTGTTTAAATAATGACACTGCCTAAAGCTCATGTACATTCGGTTTATTTTTCAGGACTGGCTGGACCAAAACCCAAATCCTTTGCCAGATAAACCAAAATGCATATATGATTTTTAACTATGTATTCAGCTGTTTGCCAGAAGTAAATCAAAAGAAAGTCAAACAATTATATTTGATTCTACCCATAAAATAACTTCACCATTAACCTGCTTTTACTAGTTCCCATTGTAACTACAATCATTGTTTCCTGGACAATCCTTTTAAGTAACGTTTTGTGCAACAATAGGAGTCTATGGGGATTATGTACAGTAAGAAATATGTTTTTTTTATCTGTCTTTACCTTAAAAGCACATCTAAGCGATTCCCCCTCCCTTCCTCCCCTTCCTCATCATATGTATTATTCATCTGCTTTGTACATTAAAAGACAACTGCAGTCAGAAGAAAGTAATACATTGTATATGTACATAGTACCAGGATATGTGCACTTGATATGTTTTCATTGTGATCTGCAGAATATTATGGTCCTAACCAGTTTAAAGTGTACCTGAACTTTTTCAAAGCAAATCTTGGCATTTACAATAAAATCCATAAAATGTTACAGGAGGAAAATTTACTGGGGGGCACCATCTTAAAGTTTTATGTTATGCTGATATTGGTTGTGCAGCTTTCATTCTGAACATTCTAGTAAGAAGAGAAGATGATAAAACAAAAACTTCTTAATATGGCTTATACCATGGCAAATCTTACACAGGGTCTACTCACTACCATGATTAGGATTAGTGTTGCTTGAACAAGCCTGAATCTGAATGTTTGGCTAAACGAAGGCAAGTTTTTGGCTTTGGCTAAAATTTCCCTTTCAACCACTTGGCAGTTAAGGTAAACTAGCTATCACATACTTACTGGGTACCTCTCTAGCACAGGTAATTCTGATGGAGCATAAGTGCCGCTGATTTCAGGTTATATATAACTTGCAGGCAAATGCATTACATTGCATTCAGCAGGAAATGGAAAATCAAAGGTTATGGACACAATCAAGGAGATCATGTAAAAGGCAAATCAAAAGCACAAGTGGTCAACAAAGGGCATCTGAGGTCGCAGATTGGGTCGGGCAACAGCAGCTAAAGAAGAAATGGGATGCTAAAGTTTAAATAGCCCATTTAAGACTATTGCGGATAATTAATATGTTTGCAGCCATATGGGACTCAAGACTCAGGCATTGGTGTGCCGTTTGCAGAAATAAGCCACCTTGCTCATTTTTCTTCTCTTACATTACCTCTAGGAAACAACTGGCTCATAGGGTAGTAATAATTTCACTGGCTGGTGGTGTCATGAGCAGTTATGCCTCCACTCACCAGCATTTTTTGGTCAATAGCCCACTTTTTTACTAACAATATAAAAATTGTTCGTAGTTTGCAGTAGCTATCTGTCGTGCACCTTGAAGAACTACCCAAAGGTCTCTTAAATAGTCGTAATGAGTGGCTCAGAATCAAACCAAATGTTATTACCAAATTTTACAAGTTCAATCAGTAACCTTACTCAAAGTAGCATTTTTTTTTGCTGGGCTGGTGGAACATTCATGGGAAAGATGCATGGGGTGCCCAGGTACAGTACGTTTTTTCATCGGTATTGACAAAAAAGTGAACCTAATTGGAAAAAAATGCAGGATTTTATTTTGTATTGCACAGGATTCATTCAGAATTCTAACAAATACTGACACATAAATATATATATATATATATATATAGTGATGTTTGACTGTGACAAGGCGGCACACGTTGTTGTTGGCAGGACTGGGTTGTTGCAGCTGGAATCCCAGTGGGCATAGTGGAGCTTTCATATACTGACAACTATAACTAATAGCCATTATGAGACATTGAAAAGCAGCAAGAACATGACATATCCTTCTCTTCTAACTCCCACCCTTTCTCTGTTCATTAGCAGGACAAGAAAGCTGGACACTTGCCAATTCTACAATTACGAGTAAAATATAATAAAAATTTAAAAGGGACCCTAATGAACATTTTGCTTACCAAGTCATTTGCAAAAACCTTTACATCCTTTATTTTATAGAGGGTGATTCACATCATTCAGGATACCCAAAGATAGAGAAATGGGACAAAGATAACCACATTCATATTTCATAAAAGGGGAAACCTGACCCTAAAGACATGGGATCCCTGGGATGTTATAAACACACAGCACATACTACAGAATGTCACCAATGTTTTCTAGTTTCCAAGTCAAGAAACATCAGATTTTTTGGCAGCAACAGAAAATCATATTTGGCTGCAGACTGAAATGTAAAGGTCATTGCTGACATGGTTAAACAGAAGTGGAATGGGTGGGGGTGGAATTGGGCTTTAAGCTGTGCTAACCTTCACTGTGATCCAGCAAAAGAAACTGACACAAATACTACAAAATTCAGCTTTATATTTACAGTGCCTTGTAGTGTTCTGCACCTGAGGAAATGGTGCCATAATGCACAAAGTGACATGTTAGGGCACCACAATAGACCAAAAAGATATAAATAGGACCCTGTGGTTTACAGTGTTTGCATTGATGTAACGCGCACATTATTGCACATATTATCACAGCATGCATCTCAAATGTGGTTTGATGTGGTGCTATACATTCTAAATTGCACCACATTCATTTATTCTAAATAGCACCTCATTCAGAGCAGAACTTCATAGAAGTGCACAGCTTAAAATAGTGGCAGCACCAATTTTTGAACCACTGGTTCATTTGGTGTATTTATTTACACAGACCAGTGTCTCTCAAACTTTTTTAACTTGGGGAACCCTTGAGGTCTTTGTGGAACCCCTTCTATATTTACTATTTCTGCAGCTCCATAGCATGGTGATCAATTGAAAGAATCAGAGAATATAACCCTGACAGATAGTCAAAAAGATCACTATGTCCAATAAACTGACCTGAGAGGCACAAAATGCCCATTGCTCAAAGAACCCCAAGTAACCTCTGGAGGAACCCTGGTTGAGAAATCCTGATATAGACTTTTCTCAGGCAGTTCATAGTAATGCATGACATGGACATGCATCAATGCATATGTGCTGGCATATAAATAAATATATATATATATATATATATATATATATCATGGCATATGTATGAAAGCGTCTTTATTTGTTATACTGGCCATTTCTAAAATTAAAAAGTGTCATAGAAGCGGAATCAAAGTGCAGCAAGGGCTTACTTTGTACCTAAGAATGCAGATACTAAAAGGCATTCTGATTTTATGACTCAGAAAAAAACATTGAACTTTTTATCAAGATAATTCCTGACAGTTTGAGCCTGTCAATTTCTACATTGCTGTTAACTTATTTTTACGCATTATAAGGAGAAAAGGTAAAGGTGTTAATTGGTTAAATTTAGCTCTTTTATCAACACCTTTGCAACTTGCTATTAAAACCTTTTTTTTTCAGCAAGTTTCTAAATTATATGAATATTATTAACCTGCAGTTGCTTAATGAATAAATCTAAATTTATAGCTTTAGTAGTACAGCTCTGCCTTTCATGGGTGGACCTGAAACTTCTGACTTTGCGCACAACTAACTAACCCTTTTATGGTAGGAAATAAGAGATTTTGAGTAATTATGATGAAATCAATGCATGCAGATGTCTACAAGTATTTAATGTTCATTATGTTTGTTTGATATTTATTGGTTATTGCAACCATTTTTTACCATTGATTAAAATTTAGCATTGCCTATTGTACATAAAGATACCGATACAGTTTTTCTCCCGAGGAAGCAATGAGTGTGAAACGCATTGAGGAATAAGCTTTGTATGGATCTTAATGTGCAAGAGAAAGGTCACAATGTTAGAGAACTTTTACTAATTATGGATTGTGATCTATGGCAGTAAGGCTGCATGTGCAGCAATTGCATCATATTTGTTTTTTTTATGAATCTTTTAGGTGATCATACCAAATCATTGTGTGATATCTTCAAAGTAGTTGGCCATGGAACAAAAGACCAGTATTGCAGTACTCAGTCATACAGACCCTACCTGCTGACTTGACCAATGTTACAATATCATTGCCTGTTGAATACCAGCCAGTGTTCTGAGTCCAAATGGATCCAGTAATCTACTTGTACTGAACACATGTGGTGCTCTGCCAAAAAGATGAAGGTCTATAGCTTCTGTGCCAAGAATGACCTTTGATGGATTTCCATTAAAAAGCACATTTACCCTTTAATATCCTGCAGATGTATTATTTTAAGTAAATTGGAAATGATTTATTTTAAATGGCTCCACAAAGAACCTTGCCAATGCACCATTGTACATGGAAGCCAACCATCTGTGCATTGTGGTGCGATGTATTAAACAAAATGCTGAAGGTCCATTAAAACCTGTATGATGGTGTGTTGGCAATCCCATCAGGAATGATTGGGCTGCCTTACTGCAATGCCCATCAGCATACAAACCATAGCATGTGAACTTATGTATGGTAAAGTGCTGCAATGTAATGGAAAGGTCTAAATAGGTTTTAAAAGTAAACCTATGTAGGAGTTGCCTTCCTTCTAAATTTGGCTGTTATGTTAATTCCTGGCTGAAGTACTTTCACAGTCCTGATCCCAGATGTCAGAGAAACGTTAGAAGTCTTCTGAATCCCTGCCCAGGGTCAACGGTTCTCAAGCATTGTTAATAGGTCGGGCAATGGAGATGGCTACAGTGGTGATTATTTTCCTTTAAAATATGGAAATTGTGATATAAATTTGGTATGCATTGTGTTGCGGTGTAGTCAATGCCATGCTATGTAAAGGAAAACAGAAAAATAAAGAAACTTTCCTTCTATGGACTTTTAATACAGGGAGGGGCAATTGACAATTCCATTTACTGCCGTTCCACCTTCATTTTAATTATTGTCTGCTCTGATAATCTCCTGACACTATCACATACTCATCTACAAATGTTATTAAAAGCTCTTGCACATAAATCAGTTCATGAAAGTTAATCTACAGCCAGAAAGAAATGGAAATGAAGGTTCCGGAATAAAGATTAAAAAAGATAAGTTTATCTGTCAGCCTTCATAAGGTGCAGCTGGTGTTTGAAACAGCAATGGTGTGTGTGTCATTGTCAACCTTTCCCAAAATTACTAGTAGCCTGGCTGTAATGCTGACCTTATCATGCCTATCATGCCCATGGTTTCCATATAGTCATTGATTATACAAGGTTCTCCCATTGTGCTTAGATTAAGTTTTTTTTATCCCTAATACACCCAACATCAAGCACTTTAGGCAAGGGCCCCATAGGAGCATTGGGTCTCCGGTTGCCACCAGAAATATTTCTATTTTGGATTTACCATTGGGTTTGCCTTACAACAGGAAAAATACAGATCAAAAAACGTCTTCACAAAGTCTTCTGTTGCCTGGAGAGAAACGCAGGACCACTGTGTAGGTAGAGGTGTACACTACAATGTCTTATGTGCCCTATTCTCTTCCTTCTTTTTTTCTGAAGGAGAATTGCATATTTTTTATTATATTTTTATGCAGACCATGGATGATATTTCTTATTGAAGAGGTACCAAGCTGATCATCTACAATATGCTATGCTGAATGTCTAACACCAGATGCTGCGATAGAACACTGAAAAGTGTCTTAGATGGGAATGGTCTATTATCCACACGTGTGGTCATTACAAGTTCAGTAGAGCTGGATATTTTTTGTGCCTATTAATTGTACGGCACTGCCTAATATGTTGCCGCTTTGTAAATTTAGGGCAATAGTAATAGTTGTTGCTTCTATTTCTTTCTGGGCAGGTACAAGCAGATATGCTCTGTTGTCTGAAAGTTTGTAAAAATGATATCCTTTATGCAAGCAGAGCATAAAGCCCTGGGGGAAAAAGTCCAAAGTGCCCTTTCCATGAGCTGAGAACTACTTCAGCAGCAAAAGTTGTATCTTCTGTCCTTATTATACCCCCTTCCTGCTGAAGCACCCAATGTGCACATGTCTTCTGCCTACACTTTTGCCTGGCCCCCCTGCTTTAAGCCTTTTATGGCCCTTTAGGTTGACCTGTATTTTAAGCCAGTGGGTCAATGGTGGCACTGGCTTTACAGCACCCTGCCCAATCAATCTTAAGGAGACAGGACACAGAAGGGGTCAAGAATGTCATTGTAATGATTGTTTCACCTTTTAGTGAGCTGGTTCTTTAGCTACAAACAGATGCTAGGTTTTTATTTTCCAACCAAAACCAACTTTTGTCTTGGTCAAAAGTTGGTTTTGGGTAAAAAAAAACAACTTTTGACCATGGTTGGTTTTTGAAGAAAACCAACTTTTGACCAAGGTCAACTTTTCCCTTGGTCAAAATTCTAGTTACTATACAGCCATCCCCATCTTCCATTTTTGAATGGGTAGGATGCAGCCAGATGAACGTTTCCAATGACTACAGTTGACAGTCTGTACTCAGCTTTAGTACACATTCATTTTGGAACCTCTACTTTGTCTAAACACTAATCCCTAACAAAAGAAGGTGGAAAACATCATCCAAGAGCTCCGAACAATATAAGTCACAAGGGCACAGACCTCCAAGATGAGGTTTTTATCTGAGCCCTCTTGTCCCGTCCAGCCTGGTGGATTTTTTTTTCACCTCCAATCACTTGAATTTTGCAGGACCCTATGCAGACTCAATGCATTTTCTTTGCAACTGCATTTAGAATTTGGAGTCGCTGCAAGCCCAGGAGGTTTCTTCTGCTCCTCAAAGTCCTTTCTTCCTAAATATTACTGACAAGAAATCAGTAAACCCCTATCGTCCACCACCATCACCTGCTCCTCCCTCCCCCTCTGATTCTCAGGCCTCTGAAGATAAAACCATGGGATGCCTCCAGGGTGGGGAACACAGCTTGTAGGAGCAGCACTATGGATGTGCTTGCATTGCAGTTGTTGAATTTGGAATAATTAGCCTCCGGCGGAGACCGCGCGGCTGTCACAAAAAACAGCAAAGCAAGGATGTGACCAAGGGAATGGGGGGATGGGATCAGCTCAGTCATGAGAAAATTACTGCTTTGTGCATTAATGCAGACAAACAGCAACATAATATTGTGTGTCAGAATTCACCGAAAAGACAGAATGATTTTTTACAAGTTGAATGCTTGTGGCATTTAAGCCGCCGCACTTTGGCCTTCCGGTTTTAAAGGGCATTAATGGCCAAGCTATTTATTACACAGGTAAGACATACACGGGGATAGTTTTACCTGTCAATGATGTGTAAAAGAAGGGACACACTACACCAACCCTGCTTTGCTCCAACATACTACTCTTTACATGATGTAGGGGACTCAAATGCAGCCACTGAAATCATCAAAGGGCTGAGCAAACAATTCAGTGAATGTAATAATTTAAAATGCTAACTGAGACTGTAAAACAGCAAGAAACTGGAGGTTAACTACAAGAGATGATCGGAGGCTTCAAATATGCTGCATGAGATAGTTAGAGACTGCTAACTCACTGCAGGAGATGGCAAGAGACTGTAAACATGTTGCAGGAGATGGTCAGAGACTGTAAACATGTTGCAGGAGATGGTCAGAGACTGTAAACATGTTGCAG
>NC_092866.1:54133450-54166956 GCF_032062135.1 Pyxicephalus adspersus | reverse complement strand
ACTGTAAACATGCTGCAGCAGATGGTCAGAGACTGTAAACATGTTGCAAGACATGGCCAGAGATTGATAACATGTTGCTGAAGATGGTCAGAGACTGCAAAACTGCAGGAGACAGTCAGAGATTGTTAACATGCTCCAAGGAATGGTCAGGGACTGCGCACAGAGACTGATAAAGCAATAGTTAGAGACTGATAAAAGACTGCAAGAGACAGACTGAAACTGTTAACGTGCTGCAAGAGATAGTTGGAGATTGCTAACAGACTGCAGGAGATGGGTAGAGACTGCTGCGGCTGCAGGAGATGGTCAGCACTACCCAATGGCCAGCAGGAAGGCACAATGCTCCTGTGCAATCTGATTAGGCGTTTGATTATATGGAAAAGAAAACATACATGTATAAAAAGATACTTCTGCAATGTGGTTTTTCATGTTGCATTGTGAGAGGTGAACAAATGTGTGTCTTATTTGATGATGCCAAATTATTTATGACACTATTAGAAGACTCAGCATATGCAAACTGTGGTAACCGGCAATTCAGGGAGAAGGAGGAAGCGTTGGCACCTAAGGAAAGTGAGATTCAGATGGAATCCTGGTATGTTTTTCGTCTGTACAAGATATTTATTAACTAATGTTGCTTCATAATATTTATTTAGTTAACCCATTGTTCTTCTTTAAGTTTGGGAACCAGGTTGACAGAATGGTGTTTTCTTTCTTTGGTGGTCTTTAGGATGGAAGCACTGCACATGCTAGAATTCAGTTTGGAATATAACCAATGTTTTCCTTTGTCATGGTCTGGATATTAACAACTGTCCATGAGCAGATGGTCATTAAGACACAGAAAACAGGTCAGACTAATTGAAAAGTGATTGTCTAGAACTACCTATAAAGAGGCGGATTATTGGCCACATTAGGTTGTTTAAGGCTTAATTAGCAAACAATAACCTGCATGGGGAGGAAGCTTTTCCCTAAACAATCATCTGCTGCTTCTATATCAATCGACTAAATGAAAACCCAGCTATGCGATGACCACAATGTGTATGGGGACGGTTCTGTGGTTGTATGAATGCATTTTTGATAGATTGAAATGGGAAGTTAGGGTTTTCCTTCTCTTCTTTACTTGTTTCGGTAAGATATGGGTACTGGGACATAGGGTGGGACCCAGAGATTTGCTTCACAACGTTGGACAGGGTATAAAGCTGGAGAAAAAACAGGCCAATGTTGGAAAGAGAGAGAGGAGTCTTCAACATTTGGTGGCCACATGTAGCACTGTTACTCAAAACAATCCATCCATTGACCCTCCATTGCAATGTTTCCTAACCAGGGTTCCTCCAGAGGTTGCTAGGGGGTCCTTGAGCAATTTGTGCCTCTCAGGTCAGTTTAAGTGACACCAATGATCTGTAAGGGTGATAATCAATGGAAGCATCATTCTTCTCACTGCCCACCACGCCAATATATATATATATATATATATATATATATTATTATATAGATTATATAGATATAATAATTAAAGAAGGGGTTCCTGGAGTATTTTTTTTAAGGGTCCCCCCACGTAACAAAAAGCTGTTGTAGAATAGTTGTGATTACGGCACTACTGTAGCCTAGGGTCCATTCCCTATCCCTTGCATGTAGACATGGAGAGGCTAAAAGAAGCTGCAGGACATTCACAGCTCCAAAATAAAATCCTTAAAACATTATTTGTACAAGAAAAAAAAAGCAACAGTCCTTCATGATACACATTGCTTTAGCAAAATAAATGTCATCTAGTTAAGACTTGCATCCAAATTTAAAAGGTTGGAAGCGGTTCAACTCCTTACAATTATTTTCATAGTAGGTTCCACTTCTCCGTCATCACGTCAAAGCCATCAGCTTCTTCTAACGAGATGCCAGGAAAGTGTTTTGTCACCGGCTTTCTATCTTTGGCTAGAAATTGACATTTTCTCAATGCGTCCCCGGCTGTCTCTCCAGCTCACATCTCCCTCCGGTAGCCTGATATAACATGAACGAGACATCCCATAATAGTCAGCGCTATTCCGGCTGTATAACAAGCGAGCGGCTGAAAAGAGATGTGGATTCGAGGTTGTGTGTAATTGGACCGTGCAGGGTCGCTGCAATAGGATAAAGGTCCCTTCAGGTCACTCACTTTCTCTATTAAGTGGAAATTGCTGTGGGATTTAATAACACAATTTCTCCCCACATTCCCTACTGCAAATTGGTTTATAGCCCGCTAAAGCATGTAGCGTGTGAGGTTCGTGCAACGTGCGTGCGTGTCCAGGCGTGCTGCTGTCCCAGGTATTACAATCTGCCAACTTGTGTATCGGTAACACACATCACAATCACACTCATTCACCGGTAGACGCTCATTTGACACCTAGGTGCATGTTTATTACACTAGGCCAGTGTTCCTCAACCAGGGTTTCTCCGAAAGGTTGCTAGGGGTTCATTAAACAATCTCTCAGGTCAGTATAATGACACCAATGATCTTTTTGGTGACATTTTTCCCAATGGCCAGCAATGTTGGAGGAATTCTTCCAACTGACCACCACTAATGTTCTGTGAGCTGTGGATATAATAATTATAGCAGGGGGTCTTTGAAGACCTGATAGTTATTTTAAGGGTTCCCTCTTGTTAAAAAGGTCAAGAAACACTGCACTAGAGAATCAGGAATGAAAATTGCTTCCCATAGAAACCAATAAAATTCAGCATTAGAAAAATTTCTGCTGTAGGTATAGGTTGCTCTGGCAACACCGACATGGCAATGTTACTAACGTGATATTATATATTTTGCAAGAGGGTCAAAGAAGGTGATAGGACAGCTTAGAGTACCAACACAGATCAACATGTTTGAAAATGAGAGTCTCAGACCTCAGGGTACAACAACCAGAGCAAGTATGGCCTCCAATAGTGATGCAAGATTTTACTCCTGGGGGCCAACCAAGCTCTAGGACAGTTTTTTTCAGCCAGGGTTCCTCCGAGGGTTTCTAGGGGTTCCTTGAGAAATTAGCAATCTTTGACTCTCAGGTCAGTTTAGGTGACACCTCTGATATTTTGGATATTGTTCCTACTGGCCAGCAATGTAAGAGGCATTCTTCCAATTGATCACCACCATAATGTACCATGGGCTGTGGGTATAGTAATTATAGCAAGAGTTGCCTGAAGACCTCCAAGTTATTTCAAATATCTCTAATAAGGGGGAACTCATGTTAAAAAGGTCAAGAAAAGCTGTTCTAAGATATTCAGCCATCCATGCTGACAACCCATATCCTATTGAAGACAAGGTTGTCACCATTTCTAGTAAAACACACCAGCCTAATGATTTCTGTACTATTATTACCATTGGCAGCAAGGCTTATTATTTTTTGCCAGCTTGGTTAGGATTGTATAGACCATTTGACAGCTTAGATTGTATGTCGAGATGTACACATCCACCAGTGAAGCCTTAGTATCATCAAACGTTCCATTCCATTATATATCTAAATTGAGATCTTTCAGCCTTCCTCCTCTCTCTTCCTACCACCACTGATGCCTCTTTTCACACAGTTATTAAATTCTCCCGGAAAATTGCCTATTGTATGGATATCACAAATCCAAACATGATGAACCAAGCTGACAGAGGATGCTAGTTTTAGATTAAAAGAGAAACTGTAGGGAATATAAATCATTTATTTTACATTTAAAGAAGTTGATATGTTTTTCATTTTTAACTACATATATACAATTATTGTTTTACAAATCAACATTTAAACAGAGTTCCCAGAGCACTCTGGTTTAACTAAAGAAACAGCACATCAGTGAGTGTTTGCTTTCAGACTATTTCTGTCTTATTAAAAAACCTAATTTAACCTTCATTGAAATCAACTAAATGCACTGCCTGGACAAATAAAAAGCCACACACTTTATTATTTCTCTGGATGGCCTTTAGCTTTGATTACAGCTCACATTCACCGTGGTATCCTTTCAACAAGCTTATGCAATATCACAACATTTATTTCCGTCCACAGTTGCATTTTGCAACTTGTATTGATTTTGCAAGATCTTATATTGATGATAGGAGAGTCGGCCCTCTGCGTTAAGTCTTCTCCAGCACATCCTAAATATTCTCAATGGGGTTAGGGTCTGGACTCTGTGGCTGTCAATCAATGTGTGAAAACGATGTCTCATGTTCCCTGTACCACACAGGAATCTTGGCCTGTCTACAAAGGCACTTCCCTGTACAGAGTTTTCCCCTTAGAAGTCTTTCCAATATTTCAACCTTGTTCCAAGCTTAAAGCCTAACACTAGATAACCCTTGAAAGACAGAACTCACTGGGCGTTGGGATTATTGGTGCTGAAAATTACCAGTACAGTGCCATAATCTTTGCCTGCTTGGCCATTTTCTCAACTACTGCATTGCTGGACATGGTCTCTATTGTACCTGGTATGTCTATTTTGTGGTCTCCAAAGTTTCTAAATATCTAAATTGTTGGTAAAAGTGATACTGGCCTGCCTTCTACAAAAGGTTCATAATGTTGGTTGATGTAGAGTTTACTATTGCTATTGCTATAGGGTCCAGAGTTTTCGGGTGGGCCCGTAGAGACATACCCCGTATAAGATCAAAGTGCTCATCCATACACCCCACTTCTGTTGAACATTTAATGACTGATGAGTATGGGGCCCAACTCTGGTCATGCCACTTTTAATACACCATCTGATTATTACTTTCAATTCCTAAATCCATTGCTAGCGAAAAAGTGGGAAATGTACAAAGTGCTTACAGATAATTACCCATTCAGACATGTAATATGTTTAGATATTCATTCATTATTAATGTTTTGCAGATGAGATCCAAGATCAATCTGCATCAAGGCTCTCAGTTTTAATTAAACTTTGCCGTGTTCACTCATCCGGAGTCCAGAGCGCACAGGGTTTCTGTCCTTTTGCTTTTTTCGAGACAGAATGTTGATGCATGAGCATGGCCAGCCTTTCTGCGTTGTCTGGATATCTGACTTGCCCATTCATGTATTGTTATTCCTCATATTGAGCTGAGTCCAAATGTTGTCACAACCCCTGCCTCCTACATACTGCACACTCCCTGCGGGACCAATGCTGGGGAGATGAAAGACATCACAGCAGATTCTCTGTGTCTCTAATGAGGCTTCTGCTTCAGCCTGACATGTCTGCAGATACAAGGGAGCTGTCAGATAGCTGACGGTGGAACGAGAGGGAGATGTATTGATCACAAGCAGTTTCAGCGAACACCTTCTTTTGGGAGGGGAAGGTTGGCGGTGCCAGCTTTAGAAGTACCAGGTGGATGGTAGTAGAACGCTAGATGCCCCTTAACTGGCACATGGGTGGTGAGGGAACACACCGTTACCTGCCAGAATTGAAAAATACCTAATGGACAACTATGTCCTTGTGATACATCACCCTACTAAATACAGAATTCTCTCAATAAAAGGCTCCTGTACGACAGTCTAAACAAATCTCAAATCCATGAACTATGTAATGCACAAACCTTATCAAGCAAACAAAGACATTCCTTTATCTTCCAAATCCTCCATCATTTGTATCTCACATATTTCCCCTCCCAGACGCTGTAGGGAGCAACAGAAGTACTGTTGGTCCAAAAAAAAAGTGAGCAGGCGCGGCCAGGTTGGGATTGCCAAGATACAGGCTTGTAATAAAGTTGATAGCTATATCCTCTACATAATTCTTGCAATCCAATATAGCAAAAACAGGACAGACTACTTGAGAGTGGAAACTCTGCTCTGAATTCAGCAGCAGTGCAGCATCATTGTCACCCATTTCACTAACAGATACAAACCTTATACATACTTATAATTTGTATATTTGATGTAAATATTAGTCATAGAGTATTTATAGTTAAACAACACATGTTGTTGAGTTTGAACTGGACATATTGTAATAATGACTTCTGGTTATAGTGGAATTACCTACAAAAATTTATACATTTGTAGTCTACCATCTTTCTTCCAGCTTCTCCCAAACAACCTGATTTATTAAACTGGAAAGGATAAACTATCATGGGAGAATCTGGATGATCCAGCAAAGCTGGAATTGATTTCTTAACAAGCACTTGCTATTAGTTGGTAATTGTTTTCAGTGCTGAACCAGACCCATTCCTGGGTTGCTGGCTCCTCTGGGTTATTTCATGATAGTCTATGTTCTTTATTCTTAGGGAGCTTTGATAATAAAGGCCCAAATTGTCCAGGACAGACTCCTCAAATGTTGTCCAGGCCCTCCAAATTTACACATTAGGCAATGATTCTTATAATTTAATGTACACATAAACCTATGTATACCGGTAATGTGGCTGAAATTAGGGTTCCTAGTTTACTGATATGTATATACAATCTTTGGGCTGGAAACCCAATGTCTGGCCCACCCTTTCTATGTATCCTGAGTCATTATCGGTCCGATATTGTGAAGAGGGAGCTCAATAACCAACAGTGAAGCAGTGTAGTAAGTAAATGTAGTATCAGGAAATAGAGAGCGCACTACAGTAAACAAAGGTGAGCTTTGATATATATACATATATGCCATGCATGATATTCATATGACATCATATGTAATCTACATGATAAGAACAATACATGAACAATGATAAAAATAAGCCCAAATGATAACAATTCCATGATTAGAAATTATGCATTTGTACTTATCCCAGCAGCTGTTGACAAAATGCCAACTGGATTAACTGGAAATTCTCTTTTCAGCAATATTGCCTGAAGCCTCCTGGCATTGAGCACATCCTGCTATACAATGAAAGTTCGGCTCCTGGGAGCTTATTCAGCTCAATGCAGAGCAGGTCTCATGTATCCAGGGATTGCCCTCCAGAGGTGGTGAGCAGCAGCTTTGATGGATGCAAATATAGAGCCAGGATATGCCACTGGAAGCTGGTTTCAGCCCTAGGGAAACCTTCATATTGGCAGGTTTTTATAGACTGTGTGAACAAATGGAAATGCCCACATACACTCTCTAGTACAGCTTTTCCCAATCCTAACATGCTGGAACCATTGAAATAACTTTCAAGTCTTCAGAAAACCACTGCTATAATTCCTTTATGCACAAGACTGGAGAAGATAGACTATCATGGAGGAACCTGGACCAGCAAATCTGGAATGGATTTCTTAAAAAATATTTGCTGTTGATGAATGATTTTAATTCTGAACCAGATCCATTCCATATTTGCTGAATCGTCCAGTTTCTCCATTGAGCTCTAATAAATCAAGCCCATAGCAAACAGTCTATTAGCATGGTGGTCAGTGGGAAGACTCCTACACTGTTGGCCATTGGGAAGAATCTCATCCTTACAGATAGCCAAAAAGATTGCACAAATAGCTCATTGCTAATGAAACCTTCTGCAACCTCTGGAGGAACCTTGGTTGGGGGTTCTCCCCATTCTTAGTAGGTGAAAATTATACCCTAGCATGGCAAGTCTAGGCGAGAGTGTTATTCTGCAGGGCAGACACTTGTGTTTTCTGCACAGTGCATTTGTTCCAAACATAACAGTTCTGCCATCACCAAGCCACAGCTGATGGTGCCACCTTCTCTCAGGCTTCGTCCACAGATGGTCTCTTTGTTGATCAGCTATTGGAATGTCAATGGAGCTGCAACTCCAGTCACTATTAAGTGGAGTTGTACCATGAATCAAACGAAGAAAAAATTAAGGGCCTTTATCACAGATTTTATCAAGCTCAACAAGCAAATGTAATTACCAACAACAGTCATTAATATACCATCCAAAGCTTATATAATCTGCCAATCTCCAACATCACTGATTCGGCATATGATGTGAATCCAATTTTTTGATCTATTATTCCATTTACCTTTGGGTCAATATACCAAGATCTCATTGTCCCCTGAAGAAGCCCACTAGGGCGAAACACGTCGGATGAGACTGTAACTGTATGGTATATATTTTAACCTACTAAGCATGACAACAAAATACATGTGGGAACATATACTAGAACACTATTGCTAGATAATTCTGCCTAAACTTGTCAGAACTACATCTTTTTATAAGTGTGTGTATTTTCCAAGTTTGTACTATTTCTATTATTTTATTAAGCCCAATAAAATAATTTTTTAGAGTTTTATAGCAATAAGGTTGCCGCAAAGAGCCGCTACGTTCTTTTTTTTCCCGTTTGATTCATACTTACCTGGCTCGGCAATTACCTCTACTAAGGGATTGATCACTCCTTGCACTCTAGTTGTACCATCTCGACATGAGGTTCCTCTCCATTGTCTGGCAGGCAGTTTTAGTTAAAAAAGAGTCTAGGAGAAAGGGAAAGAAAGTACCGCAAGGGGCACATCATAATGCAAGCAGATACGTTATCAATCTGTTGCTTCTCCTTCATTGTCTAATCAAAGGTTGGGAATGGAGAAGTGGCCATGCTAACTGCAGGGAACAATGATTGTGCTAACTGTGCTCTGCAAATCCCAGGACTGGATGGGCAGAAGACAAAATTTTGGGCAGTAAAGCAAGCGCGCAGATATAAAGTAAATTTCAGCTGCCTACCTGGAGTTCAGTTTGACAGAGCAACCGAAAGACAGCATGAGTTGTTTTTTGTTACAAAAGCCATTAAAATTTCATTTTGATAACATTTTACCTGAAATTGTTTTTCTGGCCTAGAATAATAGTAGTCTTAGCATTGTCCTAGAGGATGAACTGGGTGTGAGGTTTTGAATTATATCCTAGAAATAAATCTCCAGGGTAAATGAGATAGTAAATCCCAGGATCCCAAAGATTATTATTTTGTATGCCAGAAAAACAATCTACTAATATGGAAAAAATGTTCAACCCAGAATTCCAAATACTTTACAAAAACATAATATTTTATTACCAAATATTGAAGAATATTTTATCTGCAACGCTTCCCCACCAATTTGGAGTCAGTGGCTGAAAGCAACACTTATAGTAACCTAACTCAATATGCTAAGCATATAACTACAGATAAATATATATATATATATATATATATATATATATATTAGAGTCGTACCCTCACTTTTACATCTTCTAATGTAACCAAAACCCTGTGAACAAATATAGGGATTTAGAACAGTTTATTCTAATATGCTAATGGTGACAATGAAAGTATATGTCTGACTTAGTTGCAATGTTATCCCTAGATTTCACGTGGTGAAGAAGGTATTGGCCAATGCACCATTTAAGGTAATTTTTTGATGTTACAAAGCAAATTTGCAAAAATGAACACTACTCTGTTACCAGATGTATCATGCTGCATTATATCCTCATTTTAGGTTTAGGCCATAGTTCTAATTTAAAGATTAAATGCACTTTTTTTCAATGTGCATTTATCTATTCTCTATAATAACCCAACCCATCCTCCACTACCATATTTGCCTGCCATATGTGACCCAAATAGGCCATTATCCTAGGTTTTTATATTCCCCCCAATGCAAGTCTTATTTCCTGTCAGAACCATATACAGTGGTACCTTGGTATAAGTCCTTAATCCGTTCCAGATCCTTGGACTCATACCAAACAAATTTTTCCCATAAGAAATACAAGGAAAATGATTATTCCGATCCCATGAAGAAAAAATCCTATTGTTATTGTCATATTATACATTGATGGGGCTGTATAAAAAAAACACTGCTTAATACTAAAATACATAAATACAAAAGCAAATAGATGAAATAAATGAAAATTTAACCTCCCTTTACCTTGCTGAGAAGAGTTGAGTGCCTACTAGGATGGTGCTGAGAAGGGAGGAGGAGGAGATGTTATGTAATTCACAGAGAGTTATAGCGCGAGTTGTACACTGAATGGCAGCAACTGGCGTACTGACCCTCATGGGCAGATGTGGCTTTGTCTCGGGAGAGGTAAAAAAGGGTAGCACGTGGTGTTGTGACTCAAGTTCTAGCACAATAATATTATTAATAATAATATTAATAGCACAAAGGTTGTATACCAAGCAAGATTTTTCATGTCCAAACAAGACTTATACTTATATATAAGTTGGACTTATTCCAAAGCGGACTTATACCGAGGTACCACTGTACTTCTCTAAGGTCCATCTACCTCCTTGGGAAACAACCCTTAGAAGTCTATGAGAATGTACTGTATGGGCAGGAAAGAAGAACTGGGTGAGAAAAACAAACAAACATGAGGTCCCTGCCCTTTGGATCTAGGTAAGTGGGCAAATATCGAGATGCAGAGTGTGTTGGATTAGGTTAGTGTACAAGGATGGGGGAGGGTGTGTGTATTTCGTATGAGCACTGGATTAACAGTTGGTATTACAATAATAATTTCTGCCTCACCTACGGTAGGTATATTGTTGTCATTGAGACCTTCTGACCACTCATTTACTTTCTTAGTGGGTAGCCATTAATTATTATTGTACTGGAAGCAGACCGCGAAGAGAAGGGCCAGGTGCTTACCTAATGCTTGCCCACTCTCCATGCCATGCAAACACAAGAAGTTTGTCTGGCTTCCCAACAAAACAAGCTCTCCGGGTATTATATGTTTAAAGCTGACTCTTTCAGCATGTGTAAGCTTTATGTAGCCTGATTGCACTGCCTTCCATTGCAATCTCTAATGGTATCTGAAGTGCACTACATGCTTCTGAAGTATTCATTTTGCTTGTTGTGGCTTTGTGTTCTCCCTCCGTCTCCCCTTCATTGCTTGTCTGTGATCGCTCTGCTCAAGCCATTAGAATGAAGAAGACTAATAGGGTTTCTGCTATTGCCTTTCATGTACGGTAAATTGATTGGTTTCCTTAATCTGCCACAGTATGTTTACTTCAATGGCTGGCCAATGACAGAATCATTACGGCTGCTCTCTTGTGTACCTATGCACTCTATACTTCAATAAGTAATGACTAAATATTTACTGACTTGGCTATAACAAGCAGAGGCATACATAAAAAGGCTGATATCTAGGCGGCACTACTAGACAGTCCAATTCAGGTGTTCTTGTGGAAATTCTAGATCAGATAGGTTAAAAAAATATGATCCATCCATCTTGCTTCTTGCTGGGTTAAAACAAAGCTAGGACAGCCGGCTTCCCATGATGGTGTCCACCTCTGATCAATTTCTTATTCATGTTTCATGTCTAGGGAAAACTTTTATTTGGAAGCATCAATTGGGTTGTGCATGCATTTTAAGACTTTGCTATACATTTATATAGACTTAGTAATCTTAAAATGGACGGCCAATTCTTTGTTCTCCATTTTATTTAAATATGATTGCCACCTTTATAATGGAAATTCTAAAGAAATCATATTTTGTACAAAGGTGATTAGCACCATATTTATACTCCATCAGAAACATAATTTACTTAAATTAAGGCTATAATATTGTGATGACAACAAAATCATAGCATAAGCATGAGCGTTTGCCAGAATGCCTTGAACAGTTTGTTGAGGAAAAGAAAAAACGCACATTGCCAAAAATGATGACCCAGATAGAATTATTAGTCAAATGTTAATAAAACGAACCTATATATGTTTTTTGGACGATAACCATTTAAATGCAGTTGCCCCCCAGTTTGGCGCTTTCTGGCAATGCTTTCTGAATAATATGGAGTGTTTGTGGGGATGTGTGCCAGTAATGCTATTTGTGGGGTCAGATATAGGTATTGAAGGAGAAAACCTGGATTGCAGTCAGCTTTTATTCCAGTTATTCAGTTGAGTTGAAGTCTTCATGGATTTGGCTTTGTGCACCATACCAAAACAGGGCATTCCCCAAACTATTAGCATGGAGTTGGATGCACACAATTGTCTGAAAGTGTTTTTCAACCAGGGTTCCTCCAGAGATTTGTAGGGGTTTCCTAAAATAATGAGCCCCTCTAGTTGACACCAATGATCCTTTTGGCGACCAGTGAGGGTGACATTCTTTCCAATGACCAGGAATATTCTTTCCACTGACCACCGTGCTAATGTACTTTAAGCTGTTCATATAGTAATTATAGGAGGGGTTACCTGAAAGTTATTTCAAGGGCCCCACCATATAAAAAAGCAGAGAAAACTTGGTCCAAAATGTCTTTGCATCCCATAGCTTTGGACTCACCTCCTACATCAGGACTCAATCATTTGGAGGAAAGTCAACATACTTTAGGCATCTTAGTGTATGAAGAAACCTTCAGTGGTATCAACCATAGGGTCAGTTCCCAGTGGAAACTGTGGTGATTGTAGAACCTGGTCCAAAAAAAAACAGCTGCTTGTGATTTTATACCCAATACTTTAAATGCAGTGTTGCCATAATGGATAACCGTCCACCACGCTAGGCTAACTTGCAAAGTCCGTTGCCTGTAGGGGTTCATAAATAGTAGTATTCCAACAAGTTTAACAAAGCTTTTCATATTCACACTGTATATCTGAACACACAGCATTTGTTAGTTTTAGTCTCCCTGGTCAAAACTCACAGTGTGTGTATCCATTACAGTTTCCAACCATCATGACCACACTAGATATACTTCTGCTATGCTTCTTCTGGCAAGGAGAGAGTGTGGGGAAAGAAACAGCTTGCTGCCTGTGCAAAAGCTTCCTTTGGGAGATGTCTTGAATTATACATAAATCTCATTCCTAGTGCGGCTTTCGGTAAAATATATAAAAAGCTAATCGCTAAAATATCACATAAGGAGTCAATGTTATTTATTTTCAGTATTTTGACATTTTCACCTGGTGATTCTGCCATGAAGCACTTTCACAGTACTACTTACGCACCCCCCCCCCCCCCCCATTCATTCTCCATGTGCTTGCTCCAGGGAAAAACTACGTGTAGCATCTCCCCCAAGTCAGCATTTCACTGGCATGAGGAAGTGGAAACCACACTACAACTACATAGCCAGTGTGAATCTAACCTTAGGATGAAGAAAAGGTGCAAACAAGTATTTTTATTTTGGAACTGCTGATGATACTCAGTGCATTAGCAAACCAAATGTTATTCACCAAGGGTTTACATTTAGTTTTAATGAACTAGGAGGGTGTATGTGAGCTACTTGCTATACCTCAGATTCATCAGCTTTTCATTAAAAGAAATCTGTCACCAAGAAAACAAGATGTGTGAGAAGCTTTAAAAGGGTTAGCTGAGATTAAACATATTTGTGAATAATGCTACTGAAGAGTTAACACTGAGCCCCAGGCAAACAACCAACGCAGAGAAAATACACACATGAGAGCTGTTTTACCTGCCAACGGATTTGTATTTTTCTCTAGTCCCAAGATTTAGGCTATGTGCAGACCATGGGTGCAGTTACGGCTGGAAAAATGTTAGGAACCATCACAGTGATGCGGGCAGCTGAGTGGCCGGTGCCACCCCCGGGAGCCGCTGTTCCCAATACAGATCTAAACATAGCCTCACTCAACTGTACCACACAACACAGCCCAGTGAATGACACCATTTACAGTAAAGGAATACAGTAGTATCATTTTATAATCCCCAGGCTTCTCATTAGACAGTAAAAGAGCAGCCACAGACACATGAGGATGTCCTTCTGCTCTTGTTTTTCCTTCTATCACCAATCAGGTTCCCACCTCTGCTCTACCTCTCCTAGTCTAAATGATGCTATGTTTATGTGCTTGGAGGCACGCTGTCAGGTCACCCTTGGCTTCTTTTGCAGCTTTAATGTTTGCCGCTAATACCCTCTGGATGTTTTATCCAAAGTAATAGTCAATCCTCCAAGGATCTGTGTGTCCCACGCAGGTCGGTTGACCTGATACTTATAACTTTTTGTTGTTTCCATTCACTGACCTTCAGGTATCTGTTACCACTGTCCACGATTTATTCAGTTCGCCTCCATCTCCTTCTGTGATAATTCCTAAGTTATACACTTACATCCTCAATGATGTCACTCAGTGTTCCCCTGATGAAGCCCTTTTAGGGGCGAAACGCGTCGGGTTTGAGTCACAGTTCACCATCTTCTCTCAAATCTACCTAATAAACTGAGATCTCTTGGCTATGTATAACTTTTTTAATTGATTTTATTAAATGCATGTCTTGTGTAACACATCAAATGTGATACACTTTTTTATTATTTTGAAGATCAAATAAAATATACTTTTAAATTAAGTTCACTAAATTGGTGCCATAGTAAAGAGCCTCCATCCGCTCTCTCTTTTTCTTTATTTCATGCGTTTAGCATTAGGCTCAGCACCTCATTATCTCTTGGGAGATTTACAACTTTAGTTTCTTATAGGGTGCTTCTCCTCTCTTCCCCAACACCTCTTGTCTATTGCCCCTTTTCTACTTTCTTCCCAATTCCTTCCCCCCCCCCCCCCACACTCTCTTTTTCTTATCTAGTAATGTATCTAAATGATGCTATTCAGGTTCCCACTCAAGTTGCTTTATAAATACAACTCTGCAGTAGGGTCCCCTTGCACGGCATTGGTGGCATGGTTTTTTAGCTTAGGGGAAGAGAAGCACAAATACTTACCTTATTCTTCACTTCCCTGGCACCTGGAGCTTTCTGCTGTCTGACAAACCAGGCTGTATGCAGACTTTGCCATCCTTATATGCCATGTATGCCAAGACCTATGCCATCTTGCATTGTATACCATAATGTAACATGCTGGAGAGTGAATTATAATCGCTTTGAGGCTGGTTAAAAAAGAGCAGGGAGCCTGTAGGAGTGAGGAATAAGGTAAATATTTGTACATATTCCCCCCTGGCCAAACAATGACATGGGGGAACCCCACTGCACTGGTGTTAGGCTTTAATTAACACAGAGCTACATTCATTTGTGTTTGTTATATCTGTTTGGAGTTCTCCTTTAAAGAAGGGCCCCTTCTGCTGGAGGTTCTTGTTTTGCTTCATGATAGGTCTCCTTTAAATTCTCTCCTTTATTGTATGGTATATACACCCTTTACAATTCTTCTTTATCTGCCAATTACCCATCCTCCACCTTACTTGGATTCTGTCCTTCTGCTCTTCTGTACCGCTTCACGTTTCCTTCTCATATCTCTCTCAGTAGTTGTCTCTCCGTCTTTTGGTCTTCTCATTAGTCCTTGGATCACTCCCCCTCCACCTCCCGCCTTTCCGTTGCTCTTATTTCTCTCCTCGGTCTCCCAGGACCGACATTCTGGCTGCGAGGCAAATTAATTTTGCTGCTCAGATATCAAGTCATCACTAGCCCTCGCTTCCTCGCTGTATGTATAAGTAGAGCCGCAAAACCCATCGGTCCATTTGCTCAGGATAAGTGGAAAATTGGAACTGACTTGAAGAATTTGAAGGCCTCAGGTGCTCTGGAGATGTCCATTACCTACCCGGTCTGTGAAATGGAAGCGGAGCCGTGATGGACAACTTGGCTTTTCCAAAAGGTTCTGTGAAAGTTGCAGTGGATCTGTGCCTGGCTAAAATCATCAAATATACAGAACATTGTAACACATTTTCCCTAGTGGAATGGAGCGATGTGTTAAGAAACTTGCTCGTCAATACTGGGAAATCTTACATTATTCAACAATAAAATGCAACTGTACTGTAAGAAGGGGTTGGTTAGGATCATGGCCATGTTTTTATTACTGTCTGTGTCTCTAATGGAGGGAATGACCCTCTTTGGCCTAACTGAGGTCACTTCAAAATTTTGACATAGACACACGTTCCATTGGCCACTATCAAAGTTGGGATTTTCTATGATATCATTGCCATTTCCACCTACTTCCTGATGTTTCTCTAAGAGAAGGAATTAAAAAACAACAAAGACACAAGACAGCTAAAAGAAAAGTTTTGACTTTAGATATACTTTAAGAACATCATCTGAAAAAGTCATGTCCCAAAATCGCTCTGAGGTCCTTCTGTTTGATGACTCCAGCAAGGACTGACCTGCAAATATAAGATATTTACTTCTTTGAAGTCCAGACACAGCCTGGAGTGTTTGTACCTCTTTGCAGTTTGTAATAAAGACTGTCAAAGCCTTACAGCTTGTGCCTGTGTAGCTGCCCATACCCCAACCTCTCTCCTGTCAGCGTGATTCCTCCTAACAAATAATAGCTAAAAAAAGAATCATGATAAGAACAGTAATGGTTCCATAAGCTAAAGGAAGCAGCACATTTCTTGCATGCTCACTATCATATATAACTCCCTCAGCCCCTTATATTCACAGTCTTCATCAGTCAATAGGTTCCACTATCTAATTGGACTTGGGAAAGCCACGGGCTGTTGAGAACACTGCAGAGATCAATGTCTGATCTGTTGTATGTGGATCAGTGCAGACCCTGCAGGAAAGGTTTATAATTTATGAAAGTTCTGTCATCTTCTTTCATCTCTATTTTCTTTGCTTTTGTAGTTTGTCTTTCCTGTTTACAAGAATTTGCAAGAACAGAACTTGTGGAAATGTACATACAGCTATTTCGGATCCAACATGGTTACCATGTTTGTCGTCCTGATGGCTGTTTTCCTATCAGTAACAATGATATTATACGATGGGACAGGGTCCTCTCCTCCTCCTGTGTCACTGTACTTATCTGTCTGTCATTTGCCTATTTAATGTACAGCGCTGCATAATATGTTGGTGCTTTACAAATACTGTTTATTATTATTATTGTTATTATTATTATTATTATTATTATTAATAATAATAATAATAATAATAATTATGGGCTATTACCTTAAAGTGTGAAGATCCATCAATCTCTCCAGGTGTTCCCAATTGGGTCCCGAGTCATCCTTGTATCATCCTTCATCCTGGCACAGAAAAAGTGGAGGGCGCCACCATCTTCTTTGGCCTTCTTTCTACATCACCTGATCTCGCACTGCACAGGAGCAAGATTGGGTAACATAGATGTTAAGTATGCTTGAGATCGACATTTTTTTATCCCATTAAAGAAAAAGTTCTTTCTCGATCTCGAGTGAGAAGGAGCAGCCAGAAGCCTCCCAGGATCCATGATGTATGTATCCCAGAATACTCTGCACTCCCACGGTGATCTAGACAACATCCATTTGACATTAGGAATGCCCCTGGCATATGTAAACTGGTAGATAAAAGTTCTTTTTCATTTTTCAGGGCAATTAAGCTGTTGAAAACCAAAAACATTTTCTGGGACAAATGTTTAAATTCTGAGACTCCTGAACTGTATAGCTTATATTAGGTAAGCATAAAAAAGCTGCCCATGTCTCTTCACATAACTGATCAGGTCTTGGCCTTCTTTTCCAAATGGTAACACTATCATAACAATCACATTTTGGCAATTAGAAATGTATAAAACATACATTTTATGTAGGCAGCATCTTAGTTGGTCAGCTCATTCAACTCCTAATGCCATTTTTCAGAACAAATGAGAGGAAAATGTAACAGGATGAGTTGGAACACACAAAAGCAGGGGAGAACACCCCGAAAAATCCAAGTGAGCAGGAATAAAACCAGAGATCATGGCAGGTAGATCCTACTGTTGGAGTATCCAAGACATATGAAAAGTCAAGGGAGGACTCAGTCCATCTGGCTCCATGTGTCGCTAAAACAGCAGTTTGGCCTTTATTTAAAAAACAAGGAATTTTACATTCCCTCAAACATTCCTTGCCATTACTGGAAGACTCCCACCAGGGAATGTCTGACCCCCTTTTTTATAAATAGAACCCTTTGAATGGTCAATGGCCAATGATTTAAATGCCCTAAATGGTAACATTTCCCATTGAGTCCCACGTATTTTAAAGAATATCTTTTGGTAAAACCTTTTTTTAGTTTTAGATAGACTAGAATAAAAGGAATAGACTCTCTGTCAAGGTTTGTTGCTATTACAAACTTCCAACCCTTTAATTTTACTGGTAATGCAGACAAACTAACGAGGAAAAATATATTTTTCATTTTTTTGGGGGACATATTTTTATTGGGGACACCAGTTCCTGGGACAACTGTCTTAGGCTAAGTTTAGATGAACATTTGTCAAACTTGGGGGCTACCAGCTACTTGGCGCTCACTTTCAACCACTAGGCATCCGGCTTTTATACCCCACACTGCTAGGAAATGGGTTTTAAAAGCCTGCAAAACCATATTACAGTCTATAAACCAGTGGCAGACCAACCTAAGACACAACATAAAGTGTATCAACACCGCAAAGCCATTGCAGGCAAACACCTGTACAAAAAGGTATTTAAACTGATCCTAATAATCCAATAATATTTGGGGCTTAGGGGTCTTTGAGCTCTGGTTGTTCTGCTGTGAAAAAACCCATATAACCATTGGGGAAGTTTCCCTCGCTTTGGAAGATTACCTCTAACTTCCTCTTTCACCTATGAAAAAGGAAGAAAGATATTCTGGTATATGGTACTGAGACAAACTGGCTCCTTCCTCACTCTAATCAATTTTTTTTTACATACACTTTATTTGTTGCATCTGATAATTATAATAGTTGCTGGGGTTTGTATTTCCCATGTGCACGCTACCTGCCATCACAATAATTTCACCACTCTATGTAGCTCTATTCAATTCTCCTTTATCAATTTTTGAGAAATGAAGAATCCTTAAAAAAAAGTAGATATATAAAGTGGCCCATTTTTTGGCTTGAAGTTTCTAACTTTCTCTTGACTCTTCAGTTTTATCCTTACCCCGTCTTCCTAATATATTCCGTTTCTTTTAATTTAGCCCACTTTCCTGTGTCTTTATTTCCCCCCGGCTGTCCCCATCTCCCTGCCCTGCTTCTCTACGTCTGGTATGCAGATGGAGGAAGCCGCTTGCCGCTCCGCACTTTGCGTCTGCGGCAGCCCCGGGCCCGGAGCTCATGATCCCTCTGCGCTGACTTCAGAGGTGCTGGCTGCGGCTGCTAATCTTTGTCTGATCCGTACCCTACGGCTGTTCATGCTCATCAGGAGAGGATATGAAACAAACTCATTCTGAATAAGAAACTGCGCTCTTCATGACTGCTGTGAGATGTTGTGAGATCCCCTTACTAATGCACAATTGCTCTGACCCTCATTTCTAGGTGTTACGAAGGTGGTAAATCTAAGCCAAAAAAATGCTTTATCCAATTAGCTCCAAATATTTAGAAACATATATTTAAAAATATTGGCAAGGATAAAACAATAAACGAGAGATGGTAGGTAGAGATTACAAAGTTTTGTCTCATAGTTTATAGCAAAGGTGGATCATCCAACCAAGGCAGGAACCTAAAGCTCTGTTCTGATGCTAGATTTTCAGTTCAGATTGATTATTTCGGTTAAAAACTCTAGCATCAGTACAAGTGTCCAACAACCACTACTGGGCCACTAAGTGGCTGACAATTAGTAAGAACTACTGTAGGCCCCAGTTGCCAGTGGTGTGTCTGCATAGCAGTCCCTTGTACAACTTTCACCCTACACCAACTATTCTCAACCTGGGTTTCATGGAGTCCAAGAGTTTCTCCAGTTTTTGTATAGGGGTTCTCAAAGCCTAGGCATTCTTCCCACCAAATCCTGAATAGTTTATTTTAGGAAGGATTACTTCTGATCCAAACATTTTTTCAAGGGTTCTTTTGGGGGTAATAAGGTTGAGATAACCTGCCCTAGATGTAGTACAGCTATAAAGACACTATAGCACAGCTATTCTCATCCTTTTAACATAGGGGAACTCTGATAAATTTTAGGCTCTAGGAAACCCCTTCTAAAATGACTTTATCCATAGTTCACATTACAGTACATTAGTATGGTGGTCAGTGGTAACAATGCCTCTTCTATTGCTGGCCATTGAGAAGCGTGGCACCCTTACATGTAGTCAAGATTTTTGGTGTTAATTAAACTGATCTGAGAGGCAGTAATGTCTGGAGGAACCCTGTTTGACAAACACTGCTTATGCACAACATTCATCTGATTGTATTTCACTGTTCATGAGGGGTAATTTCGCCTTTGCAACATACTGTAGCTCCATTCCTGCTGATCTCTGTTATCTTGCACTGGTTTAAAGCTAACCTTTATACATTTTATATAACTTGTAATTAAAAAATTTATGAAAAAAATGTGCAAACACTTTTGAAATGGGTAAAAATACGAAAAAAAAAAACAGACGGCGTCTGAATTCAGCGATAATATTTTATAGCTGTGATATGTGAAAGCCATCTTGCAGTTCAGGATTTTAAATCCTTAGAATAATAGGAGAAATAAAAATTGTTGAAGTTGAAACATTTAGAGCCCATTCACACAAAAATGTGTTATGCATTACTCTGCACTGAGACCAAAACCATCCAGGGCCAATGGTTTATGTGTTCATTTTTAATGGGTAGTTTAATGCATCACACGTATATTGGATTTATTGATTGAGCCCTGAAAGGATGAGTTGTTTAAAAAAATGATATTACTCAAATTTTATTTGGATGTCAAGGCAATAATAACTGTTGACCCTTGGTTGTTTCAAAACACCCCTGCCAACATCTACAGTACAAAGTATCCACTACTATTACATGTACTAATATCATTCTTATTTCTGTTTGCTATAATTACTACTGGCTGACTTTTTATTGGTGGTTTACTTTATTTCCCAAGAGATGGAAAGGGTCCAGAAATTGGCATGTGCTGTATAAGGTGTAGAAGAACACAATACCACATTTTCAGGGTATTTGGTATCATCTACTCAAGTTTACCTTGGAAAAGGGATTGCAGGGTCTGGATAGGGCCATTAGTAAATGTGTTGCTGAAGAATTGAAGCTCAGGCCCGGTGATTCCTGGAAGGAATGAGGGGCAGGCACTTTTTCCAGGCCAGAAATTGAGGATAGCTCTGAAGCACCTGGCCATTGATAATAAGAATAATAAGGATAATTGATAAGGACCAGGTCTTTGGGATTGGGGGGAATTGCAGCCTGGAGCCAGGTGGCTGTGAGCAGCCTATATGATGAAGGGAGCCCAGGGGTTCCCCCAAAGTTTATGTCTTTGGGACCAACAGTTCCCAAGAGGGAACCAGGAGGTTAAATTTGTGTGTTTTTTTTTTTACGTCATGCTGTGATGATTTTGATCTCCTGAAAGCGAAAACCCTAGAAAATATTTTGTGCTGATATTTTTATTTGAATAAAGGTGGGCAGAGTGCCGCAAAAAATGAACCAAAATCCTGAAATAACTCTCTGCAGCGAGTGTGTGAAGCTTAACCCTCACAAAGGGTAATAAACTAACGCCGTGGTATAAGTTAGGCACAGAAGACTATATGTGAGAAAATGGGTTCAAAAACGGAAGAAAAACATTATTTAGGATCATTATTTAGGACTTACAAAAAATACCCCCAGACCCTTCCAAATACCCATTGCAGCCAAAAAAAAACAACTCTGTGGTCATGTAATGTGCATAATGGTGATTCTTCTCATCAGTGCAGGGTCACAATGGTGTTGTTTAGACAATGTAGAGATTGGTTATCCAGTGGGTCCTTTCAAGCTCCAGAAAATTAGCCTAAAAATGCCAAAGAGTGACAGATGAACAAACAATGTTCTATAAAGAGGGGAGGGGGAGAACAATCGAGCTGCAGCCCGCTAAGCTCTCCTCCCTTGACATGTATAGCAGTTGTTTCCCATCAGTCCCTCATGGATTGAGCAACCACACAGTCAGATTCTCACCTGAGATGAGCACGACCTTTCATATCAGGTGAGAATCCTCTGACGTGTATACATAGCCTCAGGTGTCTAGTCAACGGTGGGCATAGATATTTTTATATTATAGATATATTTGTGAAGGATTAGTTATAATATAATTTAATATATTTTATATTTGCCTGGGGATTGGTATGGAAAAGAAAAGATATAAAAGAGGAAACATTGGAAATAACAGCAAATTAAGGTAAAAGCAGCTTAACTGAATGCGTTAAGATTGTTTCATTGTCTAAAGTGCCAGGACAGGCAATGAATCCTCTAGGAAAGCAAAGTGAATGAGAAACTTACTGAACACATTAACCCCTGTACAAAATTCCCAGCAGCCTGCCTTCATTTAATGCATCAAAGCCTGTCCATTACCCCAGTTTTGCCTAATGGATCAGAGACCTGCAGGGTTCTTTTTTTTTTTTGGCAATGTTGCCCACACTGTAGAAAAGCACGATTTGGGAATAATATCCCCAATGCTTCTCTGAAGATTGATTAGCCTTATTTTATATCTCTGCCCCACTATTGCACTTTTTATGGTTGCCATGGACACAGTGAATTTGCAAAACAGCCTTTTACAAAGCTTTGCTCAATAATGGGATTCTGTATCTGTAATGTAACTGTTGCCAAGCAAGCAATAAACGGTCCTGACGCCTCATTTGGAAGGGGTTAAGGGACTGTCCTTTAAAACTCTATGGCAGAAAAACTCACAAACTTTAAGTGAGGTGTTGAGAATATTTTGGATGTGATAAGCCTCTAAAATTATGACATTTGGATATTATTACCGGGATGTCTTCTGCATAAACCAAATTGCAAATGTGCTTGTTCTTTATATAGGCTATATCAGCCTTTCTCTACCTCTTTACCATGAGGGAACCCTTGAAATAACTTTCAGGTCTTATGGAACCCCTACTATAATTACTATATCCACAGCTCACAATATATAAGGGTGGTGGTTAGTAGGAAGAATGCCTCCACACTTGCTAGCCATTTTGGAGAATGTCACCTTTACACACAGCCAAAAAGGTCATTTGTGTCAGTTAAATTGACCTGAGAGGCACAGATTGAGAAACAATGGACTATATACTTTATAAAGATTGGATAAACTCGGACTAGCAACACCCATAGGTAGGCACCCAGGTGGAGTTACAGACAGGAGGAATTTTTTTAGATGCCTGTGCAGACATTTGTAGCCATTGTAATGGTGTGCAAAAAAATTTTTTTACAGCTCCCCACTAATAAAAAGATTAGACCCTTTGGGACATTAGGGCTTTGGTGGTAGGTCTTGGATGGATAGGAAGCAAGGGCAGCTAGCATGCGTGCCTCTCCCCCTTCTATCTAAAGGTCTTCTGGAATCTGGCCCAAAAAAAAAAAGAAGGCTACAAGTGTAGCTCCCTTCTCTTTGGTAAAACCATACCCTTGTCTGCACCCATTGGTGTCAAGGGCCATCTTTGGGGAAAGGGCTGCATTGGAAACCCATACAATCAGATTTAGCTATTACCATGTGAAAGAAATGTCCAACAAACAAATCATCTTCTAGCTTATAAAGAAAAAGGAACAAGCCAAGAAGGGTGAATGAGATGTCCTCCTTAGCAATTGAGTGACACAAGTTATATATTGCGTTGCAAAGCTTATTTAAGTTAGTTGTTTCAGGGAACAAGCAAAAAGAAAAGCAAGTGCTGTATAAATGCAAAACTTAGCAGGACTCTACTTATTGGCAGATCTGTGGTGTGTGATCTCAGGTTGGCTCTAGTCTGGCTGCCAAGTATTTGGAATATAGAAATTAGGTGCAACTGGACTCCTCCATAGGGGTTCCAGACTACCAATCAAACCAACATTCAAGGCAGAGAAAGAGATAAGGTTTGTAGATTACTTAGGCACACTGGCAGGTTACCCTATATAGAGCTTTTATTGTTAATTAGGAGCTTTTTTTGTCAGAGAAGTGTGTTCTGATCTACTTGTATATTTCACAGCCATTCTCGCTCCTAAGCATCGTGCACCAGTAAAGAAAGCAACAATGCCATAGCTGGTGCCGTGAGTCATTTTATTCTAAAGACACCAATTACAATAATGAACGATGGTAACCAGTGTGAGCAAAGAATGCCCAGCTTTGTCAAATAAATGTCGGCCCATTATGTCTCCTGCATCAAGCAAATGAAAGAGCTACATGATGGGACTAATTCTAAAAGTGAGTAAATATTGGGGTCAGATACAATATATCTACATTATCTATTTTAAATCCAAGCAGTCCTTTTTAGTTAAAATTCTAGTATAAAGTCAGCTATATATGTGCTTTGGCTGTGCAGGCAAAAGCAATCGGTTCATTTTAATGCCAAACCCACCGGCTTACCTTGTTACCGGAAAGCTTCCATTTGCAACTTTCACATGGCTATAGGACCTCCCTGCTCCCATGTGACAGCATTAAGTTACTAAACAGCCAATTATTAGCCATTAATGCTCCTACATGAGTGGAAAGGAGGGGATGGGTTCTTATTGTACACAAAGGGGACCCTGCATTGCCAAAAAATGTCTACTGGTCACATTTCATAAAAAAAAAACTAAAGACTGTTTTGTAGTGCTAATGATATTCAATATATTTTTTGAAGATAAAGCGTTTCATTTGGTTATTGCAACACACAACACACAATTTGCTAATTCTAGGGGACTAATGTTTGTGACCTATATATACCCAGTGGGCTCCTGGCAGCAGAAAACGGCTATATAGGAACAATAAGGAATAAAGTAATCGCAGCTGGCGAGGCCAGCTCGGGCAAAGCACTGGATCACTTTAAACATTGTCCTAGAAAAATAAAACCAGCATTGCATTTAGCCAGTGATGTGTCATTCTCAGTACCATACACAAAAAATGAAAAACAGAGGGCTTGAGTTTTTCGTTACCTTGTGGGTTGCCCTGACCATGTGCACCTTTTTTCCATAAAAACAACAAAATACAAATTCATAAACAAGACTACTCAAATGTTCACCAAACTCTTTAGCATGACCCCCTGCACATAATACAAAATGTTCCACTCTTACTCATCTCTCTGCCCTCATGATTACAATTTTCTAAGCTTGAATAATGAGCACTTGTAAAGGATTTGCTTACATGTCAAGTAAGTGTAATCAAAAAGGCAGAGAGTTCAGGAGCGGAGTGTTGTGTACTCATGAATGGGTCATGTTGAAGAGCGTGGGTCACAATGCAATGTCACAAAATGATGCAGTACAGGCTGGGAAATATACATTTTTTATATTTTGTTTTCCCTTTAGCTACCTTTGGAAATCTGTATGATAACATGTCAAGGGAACTGCGAGAATGGGTAGAATTGAAAGACGCGTTGTAATTTATTAGACAATAGACCTATCTCTCTGGAAGACTTTTAAATACCAACCAAATTTTTGCATTCTTTATGAATAAAACAAACTTTGAGTCTTTGCTTAGGGAAGAGAACATTTTTTTAAAAAACGTCCTTTATCCTTGATTTTAGCTTTAACTTTTAATTTGTTTGCTACGTTATTGTCCACAATTTTTTCCTTCGTCCTGATTATCCAAGAAAAAGGATGAAAACCCATCGGTTTAGAAGATGAGTTTCTGTCCCTAAGATCACCACTTGGCATTTGCTTCCTAGCATTCTTCTCATCCTTCGGTGACTTGGGACAGACTTAGTGCTGAAGTCCTGAAAGTAATCCCAGGCAGCTGTGGGTTTGCAGGCATCTCAATTGACATGGCATCTGTTTGTTCTGGCCTCCGTCTTCCCCAGTTCCCTACTTCTCCACAGCCTGCTGGTGAGATAAGTAAATGTCAACAGAATTCAATTGAAGAAAGACATTATCAGGTACAATTTACATAAGCCCAGAAAGCTGCTGGAAACAGCTCCTCTATTGCTGGGTAGGAATTGGCAAACACATTATAGTTCTGAGCACATCAATACCATGTACATATAAGCAGTCACTTAATATTATGGTGTCATATGCATGAACCACATAGTATTCAACCAACCTAATACCACATCAAAAAGGTTTATTTAAAGGCATACTCAACTTTTTTTTGCAATCTTGATACAAATGTAAGTGTCTTGTGTGTATCGATAGCCACAACCTTTTTTTTTGTGTTTGCTGGAGTGGTGACGTATTAGGACCTCCATTAGGTTTTATTGCTATCTGTGCCCCCGTTAGTACTGATACTAGTACTGTGTAGTTAGTACTCAAAGATATTCTCTTTGTTCTGGTAAAAAATATGGGTAAACAATGAGAAATCCAAATTTTAACAGCTGTTGGTGAAAAATTTTCATTGAGGAAAACATGCAAACTTCATGCAGGTAGAGACATAACCTGGGACCCTAGGGATGCAAAACGAGTGTACTAACAACATATCCAGCCACACAGCACATGATAAACTGAGAAGAAGAACATGACAAAGAGCACACCAAAATGGAGTATTAAAAATTTACTTTTCAGAAAATAAACTAATTTGTCAAACTTTCAAAAAGACTTTTACTGGCCCAAATAATTGTCTTGTAGCCCATGGTCTGTGGCCAGCAGTAGGCCCATGTAGGTCATAAATAACGCTGACTGTTGGCAACAGTAGTATATGTCCCATTTCCCTCTGGTATAAAGAGGCATCTTTGTTCCCCTGGAATGACCACGAGGAGTCCTCAGTAGGGATGAGTGAGAATGCCTCTGGAATTATTGAGAAAATAATCCCCGAACGTCCAATGGTTCAGCTTAATTTCGGCGAACCGCTTTCGCGAAACCATCGAAAGAGGAATTAAAACAGGAGGATTTCCAGAGCTGTATTCAGCCCTGGGAATCCTCCTGATTGTGATCCCGGGGGCACTAGAGGTTTATTAACCTCTTTTGCCTGGGGGTCGCAGAGGATTTCAAGGGCTGCATGATGCAGCCCTGGAAATTCTCCTGTTTGCGCGATCCCCGGGCACTGAAGGTTATTTAACCTCTAGTGCCCCGGGGATCGCACACCCTTCTCAATGAATGCAGCCACAGCAACATGGTGACCACTTTATTCACAAATAGCCTCTCTGGCAAGGTATACGTAGAAAGGACTTTACATACTACAAAAAATACCAGGTTATCCAGCTCACTTGCCAACCAATTAGTAAAAAACAAACACTATCTTTGTTGTGGGGACATCCAGGGGTCTTCACCTGCCATGGTGCTGTGCTGTCCCTGCATATCAAAGGAGGAATGTGTGGCTTCCAGCCATACCTGTTCTTATATATTAATTTTTCTAAAGGATCCATGAAGTGGGACCTTGAGGCCACAGAGCGTCTTCTACATATATTTGCAAATTTATGCAACTGAAAGCTCTGTTTTGTGTAAATGCTGGCTGGAAGGTGTCTTGGGAAACCTTGTATTGTTTGTTTTGTGTGAAGCCCTCTACATGTAGAATGATTACCAGTTTGGTTTTGCAACCACCCCACTGTCACCAACAACCATTCCACAGTCACAGTCACTAGATAACACATATTCCCCATTCTATTTTTGGTCAACCTAAACCAGCTGAACCCCATACCCATGTCTTCATCTTTTATATATTCCATGTGCTAATATTTTACATATCTGATTGGCTATACTCTAGAGAAAACTATGCAAGATATTACCAACTCCTATGAAGTGCAAGCTCAATTTTGCGATGTCCCATTTTTGCAGTTTCTCTCTCAATCTTAATGTAAACTATATTAAATAGACAACTTTTATTGCATGAGCAAAAAGATGCTCGTACATATAAATAAGACAGTAAATGTGAAGTGTTTGGAATTTTATATCGCCATCTGTCTCTGTGTCCTACTATGAAATAGTTAGAATCTTCCAGGAAAGGAGTCTCTGCTGCCTACAAATCCATACACATTGCCTCCATCAATCTGCGGTGCCCATCTCGGCATGCTTGGCAGAGTTTGCTTTGGGCGCTACTGGAGGGAAGTGCTAAGCTCAGCATCATTAACCCCTCACTGCCAGGGAGGCCTGCAGAGCTGCAGTATTGACAGAATCAAGTAAGCAAAGGCTGTGGTCAGCAGGAACCATCTGTGCGTGCGCCGTGTTCATTACAGAAAGATTAATGGAGGCCTGTGATCTTGTAAATAGAGTATTAATACTAATAGAAAGTGACATGAAGAGCCCTGACTGTAAATATGAGCTGTTAACGTGCATAAAATAGGTTTTTATTGGGCAACCAGCAAAATAGGAAATGAGTTGTGTCAACTTCTCAAGTCCACCTCTAAAGCTATTATTCAAATTATTTAGAAAAGCATGCAACTTTAAAGAGACCCCTTCACGAGATTAATACTTTCAGCAAAAATCTTCCAATAAGACTATATGTGCATATACCATGTTTTATGCATGTTTTTACCTGTAAAAGTCTTCCTTGTGAAGACACCAATAGCCCTGAGACATTGATGTGATGTTTTCTGCACACTCTAAAGCAGCCTTTCTCAACCCTTTTAACATGGGGGAACCCTTAAATTACCTTTCAGGTCCTAAGGAAACCCCAACTATAATCAATATAACCACAGACATCAGTACATAAGCCTGGTGGTCAGTGGTAGAAATTCTTCTTATATTGCTAGCCAGTGGCAACCACACCTACAGTGAGCCAAAAAGGACATTGGTGTCAGTTAATCTGACCTGAGAGGTACAAATTGCTCATTGTTCAAGGAACCCCTAGAAATGTCCGAAGGAACCCTGGTTGGGAAACAATACTCTATAGTTTTGCCCTTCGCTTGGCGATTGTACAAAGAGTAAGAGGCCTTTCACACCCGCAGTATGAAACTGCACAATTGGTCATTCCCAGGTGCACAGAAAACAGCTACCCAGAGAGAAAACCAAACCACAGATAACCAGGTTTTCATGGACTACAAATTTTCAAATAGTAATTTTGTTGCTTTTGGGAATTCTACAATGGGATCATGAGATTAATGGCTCTGCTGTAATAATTTTGTATACCGAGCACTGTATCACTGTATTTTCTTTCAATGGTATTGAAATATATATCAAAGAATTTGCCTAAAAAAACTCTTTCTGTCCTTTCCTTGTTCTAATTTGTTTATATATTTAGGATTGGCAAAAATCCAGCTGAAGGGTATCTTTATGCAATATACAGTATTTATATCACTCCACTCACTACTAATACTACTACTTTATTTGAAATGTTTTAACAAGTTCAAAAATACACTCTGCAGTACAAGGCTTGCAAGAAGCTGCTGATACCAAATCAAAATTTGAGATTTAAAAAGTCCATTGGGTTTTCCTTGCTGTCTCAGTCTTCATTGGCAAGAATTATTTGCTGTGTTCTGGTAAGCCTTGAGTGAAAATGTAAAATTCTGAGTGGTCACCAGAACAGGAATAGGTTTGAATTCTTGACAACAGTCTCAGAGGGCTTTTCTCATACTGAGGCCTCTTTCAGATGTGTGGTGTAAAACCTTGTGGTTGGCCTCTCCCAAGTGCCCCTATATGTGCCTGGGAGCAGTTTTTAGAGTCAACCGCAGAGTTTGACAAATGCTTTGTTGTACAGTTGAATGAGGTTGCAACAATTACAATGAAACCGCATTCAGTTGCTGCTCACTGGGGTTGGAACATGGCGAGGTTGGAACACGTTCCTATTGAAGTCAATGGAATGTCCACTTAGCTTCACTCCATACTCTGCCCAGAATGTTGATTCCTGGAATGTCACCGCAGACTGGTTTATCTGTACACATGCTATCAGAGAGAAACACTTTTTTGGTAAAATAGAGTGTTGTTGTTAGAAATCTTGTTTCTACTGTAGATTACAGGTAATCCATCACGGATATATATCTTAAAGGGTCTGTGAAATGTAACAGAAAAAATGGCCAAATTGGAACACTAAGGGACAATCAGTACTGGCTTCTGTAAATGGAACCCCCTTAGCATTTCCATTATAGGCAAAGGACAGGTTCACTTTAGTCTGCCCACCCCCTAATGCGCCTTACTCCTATTATTTCCCTTTCCTTTGTGCGCATATCGAGACACAAACATTTAATCTTCTGCGTCTGTCACCAGGAGAGGAGAAGGATGCCAAATGAACAAAAACCCTGCCACCGATGGATACGCATTTCCCTACTGGATGGCGAGAAGACAGACACATTGTATCGAAAGTCCTATTATTTCCATTATCTGAAAGACTCAGCACAAAAGGGCAGCCTTGTCCCGGGACTTGTAAAGGTCAGCGGTTGACCTGAGCAGCCTGTGGAAAAATGACATTTTAGAGATGGACGAAAAGGTTAAAATATTCCAATAGCGCATCCAACGGCTGAAATGTCTGTCAGCTGGGGAAGAAGAGAACTGGAACGGGTAAAGGTGAGCGGATCCACTCTGCTTACTTTTGAGAGGTCAGCTGAAGTACAGCTTGCATAATCTCCATTCTCCGGAGAATCCGGTGCTGTATGCTCACCAATCTTCAAAGAAAGGGTTTGACAGTCAAAATGCTAATGGGAATCATCAGGGAAGTAGTAAAGGGTACCTGTTGCATACATACAATAGAGGCAGCCATAATGTGGACAGGATAACTCTTTGCTAAAATCTGCACCTTTTGTGGATTACAGATATCCTAAAAAGAACTTCTCATCTTGCCAAATCTGGGCAAAACGATTGACTCAAACCCACCTATACGCACCTTCACAGGGCCCTACTTTGACTTGTTCCACCATTGCAGTTATCAGAAGTGATAACATCGACTGATACATCATGAGACTACATTTAGACATAGGGACTGGCCATCGGGCCAAAACACTACATTTCTTTACGGGGGCACATAATGGACAAGGTGTCAAGATCTCTTTAACAATGTTAATAACCATCATCACTAGTGGGGGTTTAACAAACTTCAGTTGGAATATTAAACTTTCCCAAATCATAAAATTAAGTCAGTTGGCCAAAAATCTGAATTCTGGTTCACATAGCCCTATTGAAGATATTATGAGATATAGAAGAAGCAAGCGGCCAACACAATTTTAACTTACTAGAAACCGTAAGTTTTTACTTATTTTGTTTAGATAGGTTGGTCTCTTTGATAGTTATATAATACCTAACTGTGTATCAATGTGTTTCTCATCCATAGTTTTGTGGAACCCTATGATCTTCCAAGGGTTGCTTGGGATTTCTTGATAACATTGTGCCTCTCAGGACAGTTTACCGGACTAATGATTTTTTTGGCTATCTGTAAGGGTGACATTCTTGCCAATGGCCAGCAATGTAAGAGGAATTCTTCCCACTGACCGCCATACTAATGTACTGTGAGCTGTGGATACAGAAATTATACCAGAGGTCCCTAAAACCTGAAGGGCATTCCAAGGGTTCCCCCATGTTAAAAAGAGCAAGAAAGGCTAAGCTTTCAAGAAAGAAATAGCAGAGAACCAATAAAAAGAACAAGGGTTATGTATGGCTATAACAACCATTTTTTTTTCTTGGGCATAATATTCTTGGGCATAATTCTTGGGCATAAATTCTTGATATAATAAAGAGACCTAGACCATTAGTTTATATGTTAGGCACTTTGCTTCATGGAGCTTAAATGAGGACCTGCCCCATCCTGTGACTGGGCAGTGAAGGAGTAGAAGCACACCACTCAAGTCTTCTCTCTTATCCTTTCAGAAAGCTCCTGTATTAGATGGACAGCACTGTGCAAATCATTGGAACTACAGTATATTGTCTGTGTGTTGCCTTTCCCCTGCTGTGCATGGAAATTGCTGATCTCAATATAGATTCAGATACTTACAGTATGCTAGTTCTATGCACACATGTATTAATTTTTAATAAAGGCCTGGATTAAGTGTTTTTTTAATATCTGCAGGAGTTCATCTTTAATGTTTATTCAATGCAAAAGCCATCATCGCTTGATTGTCTAGTAAAGTTTTCTTCTCCTGTTTACCATGAAATTACTTTATATCTCCCTCGCTGCTTGTTCTCGATGTGTGCTGTGTCTCATTGTGTTTGTCACTGAGTCTCCGAGTAGCTTTGTATTTTTAAGAGCTCTTCTCTGCTAGCAGTCAGAAAAACATTTCTTGTTTTACTTCCTCTCTGTTCATCTGTGAAGTGCCTGTGCTGAAGTTTTGTGAATCAGGCGGTGGGGGTATTAGTCATATCTCCCATGTGACTTTCTTAGTCCCATTTACTATCCAAGCTCGTGACACTTTATATACTCTTGTGCAGCAATAGATTCTAGTTTTCTATATTGTACATAAAAAATGATGCTGCACTTGACATGCTGTCCAGAGATCGTGCACAGTTTAAGCTATAAATATCCGGGGAGTCTTTCCTTATCATTTCTGTTTTTGATTTAGCTGTTATGGTGAATTGTGGGTTTTTATTAAAGGTCTCTGCCAGACCTTTGTGTTATGGCTCGGCACAGGAAAACACTTACTGGTTACTACAATGCAAGATGCATGGAAATTTGTGTGGTGTGTTGCAGGGCAATTAATGTAGAATGTCATCCCAATGTACAACTTTACGAGTACCGACACAACCACTGCAGCCCATCACAGAGCATAGGTCATGCAGTTTAATGCTATTAAAAAAGTACAAAAATAAAAAGATTGTACTACCTTCGCTCTTAAATAGATACCCCAGATCTAATCCATCTATATGAATTTAATCTACAAAGATTCTAATACTTATAGTTTCATGGGGAAAATTTACCTATATTGGATCCTCCCCCCTCTGATAGCCACCTGCAGCCGCCAAACATCTAACTACTCTGGAATTACTTACCCAGACACATTCTGTATTTGATCAATTCCTCCGCCTTCATTCAATATATTGTATGAACCACAGTGACAAACACAATACATGTATGTCTCTCTTGTCCCCTGAGGAAGCCTCTTAGGCGAAACGCGTCAGCAAAAGAGACAAATGACCTCCTGGCTTATACTATCTAAATTTTGTATACAAATTTGATACGGAACATATGATTTACGTTAGGAGTACTGTACTGTGTCTATAATTGGACTAGCATATTAGGTCTCAGTTAAGAGTTAGGTTTCATTTATATTTGATAATGTAAATTTCATGTTGTTTTCTGAAATTATAAATTAAACCAAATACAACTTTAAAGCCTGCCTCTTTCTTTCACTACATATTAATGATCACCACAGGCTTGGCAAACAACTTATACTCAGGATCGTTTTGGTGAACTAACCCCTACTCCATACAGGTTGTAGTGACCATGTGTGCTTTGTGATACTTTTCATTAAAAACAGCAGGTGTTTTATGATATTCTATGTTAAAAAAATGGTAAAGGCTGTCCATTGCCAGGATTTGTCAGTTCATTCTAAGTGAATGGGCTATGTTAGCGCAATGCACGGTAAAGTAAAGCCTAGAGCAGATGAGTGAAGGGAGATAGGCAGAAAGCTGACATGGCCAGGTACTAGGGGAAGCAGGCCAGTAGAGAGTCATTTGGGAGAAGGGAAGGATAGGTCATTCGGGCCAAGCAATGGAGTTGGTGGAAAGTATAGAAGGGGTAAATAGAAGTCAGGAAGGAAGTCGGTGGTTATTTAAGGAGTGGCAAGGGAGCGAGCTGCCCTCTTGCACAATGGTACATGTGGTGAATGACAGTTTGGGTGGTTGGGTAGCTGTTAGTGGAGAGCGGTTGAGGTCATTGAGGAGCATCATTTGGTGGTGATTAAACAGGAGGGAGAACCATTTCATATGTGGTCTCTCATAAAGTTAAGGGTAAATGGGTGACCTTTAGATTGTGCTCAATAAGACGCTATAAATAAGGATTTTGTTCCCGAGCCGGTGTGGTCCTGTGCAGCTGGGAGCAGTTTGTGTTGGCTTTGAAGGTCCCAAGTGCCGTGTTGTGTGAGCAATGAATCTGAAATCTTGAATGAAGTAACTTAATATTAATGTTATATTTAGGGTGTAAAGTGGTGGGACTTAGGCATTATAATGTAACCAATGGTTGAGGTTTTTCTGGGTAAATATATACACAAGCCTGAAGATTCCCTAGCTGTTCCTTTATGACAGCACTGGGTACATAAGCAGCTCATCTAAAACCACTGG
>NC_092866.1:54116320-54133119 GCF_032062135.1 Pyxicephalus adspersus | reverse complement strand
TGTATTGCTGGGACCTGTTTGAGCTGTTTCTGAGGTCATTCACAATTCATTGACAGCTCCGTGTGACCTGCAGTTGACCCCCTTCTGGTCTACATTTGACCCGGTTGGTTTTTGCAATTTGATTGTGACTTTTAGAGAGTTGCAAACCCATTTAATGTGAACAAAACACATTAACACAAGCCATGATGGAAATGACATGGGTAGACACTTGTGACCAGGGCAGGTTTTTAACTAGAATGCTTGTTCTTGCAGACAGCAGCTGAAGGGGACTGGGGGCTTTTTTAAACATGAGATTGCATTTATGCTACACAAAGTGCGTAAGTCAGAAATACAGCTAATAAGGTTTTGGTATGAAGGAAATATCACCTACAGATGGTGTGAACGTCATCCCAGGTCTATTTGCAATGACCACTCAGGAAATCTCTGGTAAGGCGTTGATAATAGAATTATTTAAAAAAATGATTTGTGAGCTTATCACTGTATGCGATGTGACTCAGTCAGTCAGCAAGCCTTTAATAATGATTCATTTTCAGAAAAGATGTCAGTGCATTGTCATTGCTTTGTTATACCAAAGGACCTCTTATGGTATAGTAAAGGGGCAGGGGGGGCAAAAGCTTCCTAGATACCCCCCTGGTCAGTGCTGCTTTTTCCAACCCCTATCTTAAATAAATAAAACAAAATTGGGTTCTTATTCCAACAAACCCCCACTGTTTTCTCTTCAAAGACTTGGATACTCTGGTTTACTAACAGGACTGCTAATACCACCTTATGCATGTGTATGCGTCTCTTTAGAGCCTACCAGCAGTCCTTTCACAATATACCCATTTTCCAAGCATACTATCTCCCTAACAGCATATAGCATCGAGCTTATCCAGAGGAATAACTGTTTTCATCCTTTTCATCCACTTTAGGAATGATAGGCACGATATGGCCTCTTCCCAAATTTAGGGTTTCAGCTATTCAATTACGATCTCCCAAACCCCTGAGGAAGCCCCACGGAGCGAAATGTGCCGGGCAGAGAAATCTAACCTTGTACGCATAAATTTTGCTGAAACTGTAGATAAAATTGCTAGAACAGTATGTTAAGCTAGGGCTGCCATAGGCGGTCTCTGTCTAGCTTTTAGGTGTAATACGAATAAAGCTTTATTTTTTATGAAAGATTCATTTGCCCCCACAAAAGCCTGTCTTTTCTTTCTTCTTCTTCCTCTCCTCTATCTTTAAACATTCCCCAAGCATGTTACTTGAAGAAATTGTGCCCTGGAAGATACAATATTTCTGACAGTATGATTTTAGAATAATGTATTGTGGATCAAAGCATAGAGATGCTAATGAGCCCTCCAAACCACAATAAAAATGCAAATTCCCACTGGAAAAGTAATATTGATATATTAAAAACTATGATTTTTTTCATATAGTCCAAGTGCCCCATGTGTCATCGACCCACCCAGCCATGGTGACAATACCATGTTCAGGAGCTTTGCAAGTAACTTGAAGTGAGTGATCCCATAAGACCTAACAGCTCAACCCAAAAATCCAACCAATAGTCTACTTTGATAAAAGTGAATTGTTCTAAATTTGACTATTTAGACTATCCAGACTATAGGTAGTCCCTGAGTTAAGAACATCCGACATACGGACGACTCCTAGATACGAACGGTGGCGGTTCGCATGACTTGCAGAAGAAGTCTGACCTCTTCTGCAACATCTTGTAACTCTTTCATGACCAAGACAAACGCTGCAGTTGTTTCTTTTTGCATATCAAAGCACAGCTTGCTCCAGAAGTTTGTGAATGTCTATGCTCCAAAAAAAGTTTTATTTTTGCTAACAGTAATTAACTCACAGTGAGGATTTTCTACAGTAACTGACACCACACTGCCTAATAATATGTTGAGACAAACATCTGTCCTAATTGCATTTTTTTTAAATATTGTACCTGTTCTGACTTACATACAAATTCAACTTGAGAACAAACCTACAGTCCCTATCTTGTATGTAACCCAGGGACTACCTGTATTTAACAAATGTACTATACTATAATAAATGTTTTATGCAACTGGAAAGTGATGGGAAAAAGCATATACATACCATGATTTGGAGCAGGAAAGTGTCCAAAGAAAGGACACTAAGTAAAGGGAATTGGGGGACCTCGGCTATTGGGAAAGATCAGCTGAACTTCATTTATTTTCCCTAAAAAAAAAAGGCAAATAGGGCTGATTTCATTACTTTTTCTAAACACATAAATCATTCACATAGAAAAAACTAAAATATCCAAAAAAGTAAAGTATTCAAAATGATTCATTTTGGGATTGTTCCAAATAACCCCAGAGAGCCCTCTTTGCCCTCTTTGTACCTGTATAAAAAGTTGATTAACCTCTGCAGTAAGAGCTGTGAAAATTTGAAATAGGCTTCCGCAGAAGCTAGGTTTTGCCAACTCTTTAGATGCTATTGAAAAAGATTTGATGTGGTTCTGAATGCACACAATATAACTAGCTATGCATATTTATGTATAAAAACACAGTGAATTGGTTCAGGGAGTATCTGATTACCTTTGAAAATCAGTAAGGCTATTTTTTTATTACTGTTAAACTGTAAAAACAGCAAAACTGGACTACGCTTTATAAGGGATTTTGCTTTCCTCTGGATCTCCTGTGGTTTTATGGTTATGTGGATGCCGAGTTTCAGGCTATTTATTTTTGCCTCTTTGTGGAATTGAAATTGTAAACCTATGTAGCTTGTGTTTTTACCAGTTTTTTTTTGTCATTTTGCATATTAATTCCTCACGGTCTGTTTAACTAAGGATTATGGAAGCGGTTTGCCTACATATATTAAAAGGTGTCTCTCTTAAAAGGTGTCTGACATGGGTGTTTCCCATGTCAGAAAGTTGGGAGGTCTATAAAAGCTTGTAATACCCAATGATCATGTATTGCTTCTCTTTAAATACCAATGCATTGTAAAATCAACCAAACCCAATAAATGCATGAGTTGGAAAACCAAGAGTGTGTGTGTGTGTTTACAATCTATACCAGGACCTAGGATCTGAGAATATTTAATGACAGTTCAACCATGGGTTTTCTGTACTTGTAGGGTCTTTAAAGTGATAAAACGTAAGAAAATGTACATGTATTGCAGAAATTTACTACATATGTATGTTCTATATTTGGCACTGGCACATATGCTTTATTCTTGGCAGCTTACCCGTCGCTCCAAACCAGTGCCAATGGAGTGTTTCCATCATTATGCTGTTCAACTAATAGGCCTGAAAGGGTTAAAAGTAAACAAGAATAATGTAGATGAGAACCAAATGCACATCTGTGAAGAAGGCTTACCCCAGCAGTAGCCATGCTGTCTTCATCTCTGTAGGATACATCTTGGCTCCTCTTGTTTATTAAACTTCCCCTCATTCCGTTTCAACCCTTCAGCAAGTGAGTCTGTCTAACAGGCATCCATCATGGCGTACGTCAAATCACCGCTCAGGGGAACCCAGCTTCATCAGTCATCCTGACAAGACAGGTACCCACTGCAGGTTCACTTAATGAGGCTACTGTCAGCTGCCCTGCCACCCTTGCCAGCTCCCCCAGGCACGCAGCACAAGCTACCAATCTCCAAACTGCCAACCCAGATATAGACTTGGTACAAGTCCTCGGGGTGTACATGCAGAGTGCTAGCTCCTGTTCAGCGGTGCAGCTGTTCACTCACTGAGCACACCATAAAAACATGTTCTGAGTATATAAAAGACACAAAAAAGCATTTGGAAATCCAGACTTGATCAAATGTATCAAAAGCTAAACTTTTTTTGTAATATATAAAAGGGGGTTAATGATTTCAGACTTATTTATTTATTTATGTTGCCACCTCTGTACCTGTGGGAAGCTTTAATTCCTATTCTAAAGAAATAACTGGAGGTTTCTCCAAAGTGAAGTAAATGCATTTTTGAACAGCTTGCATTTGTGTCCTCATTGGAAATCTTGTTTTTACTTATATTGCTGCCACCTTACCTTGAGGATCTTGCAGTGGTTCCCGGCAGGCTGAGACCTACGCAGGTCTCCACAACCATGTTGGGCATCTGTGTTGTGTGCACTTGCTTCATGGGCATGGTGGAGCTATGCGCAGCTGCACGCCCTGGCACATACATCTAGCAGTGGATGTGCATGCACAGGTGCATTCTTTGGAACTGGAGCCAACTTAATGGGGCAGAGGCTATTCTAGACCTTGCAACAGCTACATAGTGGTTTGTGACTCTAACTAGTGTCTGGTTACCCAAACCTCGACTATCTTCTTGCCCACCACCTGTTTGGCTATTTTGCTTTGTTTTTCCTGCGTTTTCAGCTGTCTCCAAACAAAGCCTCCCCAGCCTGCCTTTCCTTTGGTAGGGTCACAATCTGTCTGTGCCCAGCAGCAAAGAGTCCTGTAACTACTAGGGTAACATGCCCATTGCTTCTTGTGGGGCGCTCTAGTGGAGACCAGGTATTGCTTAGATTCTGCACTTTGGGTGATCCATCAATGCTTACATTTTGCGCCTTGGGTGATCCATCGTTACTCACACGTTGGGCCCATCACTCCTTGTGGGGTGCTCTGGTGGAGACCAGGTATTGCTTAGATTGTGCTCCTTGGGTGATTTGTTGGTAACCACCAGTGGGGGCGTAACATTTGCTGTTTTGGGGACATTTGGTCATATTTGGAGATTTGGTTGGGATGACAATGGTCACCAAGACAAATAAAGTGGGTGAACATGGGTACACAGACAACAATAAAAAAAACTGATAGGGGTTCTGAGGGTGACAACACTGATCCATATTATCCACACAGCATTATCACACCATCACAAGAAGCCTAATAGTTTCACTTGCACAATCAACAGATGTTTGTAAAATATTGATGAGCAATAAAAAAACTGTAGTGAAATATGCAGCATTTATATTTAATATAATTTATTTATATATATTTATTTTTTCTGGACTACTGTAACCTCTTCCTCTCTGGTATTCCACTAACCCGACTCTCTACCCTACAATCTATTATGAATGCTGCAGCCAGACTCATCCATCCATCCTTCCCACCGCTTCTCTTCACTGGCTTCCAATTTACCTGAGAATCAAATTAAAGCTCCTGTGCTTTGCCTTCAAATCCCTACACAGTTCTTGTCCCACTTACCTTTTTGTGACGTCCTCACTCATAACCTCATCACACGCACGGCTCCAAGACTTTTCTAGAGCTGTCCCAACTCTCTGGAATGGTCTATACACAAACAGTGACAACTCTATTTTAGTGAATGTGTAATACTGATCACAGAAAATTTAGAATTACACTTTAAGAACATTTTTGCATCCCAGATCTTTCCTATACACACCCATCCCTCACTTCATTATACAGACCTCTTTTTCCACACCTGACCCCTAAGACCCCATTGTAGTTTTCAGAGCCCCGGAGGCCTGACACAGATCCTTGGGGACCCTCTGCCAGGAACAGAGATGGTGGGGGGGATACCGAAGCAAAATAGCTGTTTCCATATCAACCACTGGAGTGGAAGAAGCTAAAAGGAAAGTAGGGACGTACTATAGAGCAGGCCTTGAATACAAACCAGAATTTAACCAGTTCAACCCTAAAAACTATTGTTAGATGTTTTACAGAATTTTATATTTTTGTTAAATGGTTTATAAAGTGTTGATGCTCTTATTACTTTATCTGTTTTTGAGACTTGTATTTGCTTTTTGATTGAACTTTTTATATATTATTTGCTTTTCTTTGTTGACTATTAAAGAAGGGCAAATGCTAAAATTTCAGTTTCTTACAGATTTATTCAATGGTAAAATAAAGTTGGCCAAAGTGCAGCAAACCATGGCAGTCACTGATTTTTATGTATGTTCATCAATAGTGTGTGCTGTATTTTTGATATATGGTGCATGCAAGATTGCAAGTGGTGATAGTGGCTATGTCATTCTAGTTTTGTTCTACCCTTGCTTTTGTTAGGCTACGTACACACATCCAATAGTTCTCGTCTTATAATCGTCTCAGGGACGATATCAGACGACAATCTTATGTGAGTACAACGCCCATCGACCATCATCCGAACGACCATCCTGGTGGATCAACGGACAATGGAGGACGAACGATCCTAATGAAGTGAAGGAGAGAGAGCACAGCAGGGTGCCGCTCCATCGTTCTCCCCTTCCCCTCTGCATAGTGCAGAACGGTTTTGTATGTACAACACTCGTTCATGCATCGTGCAGGCATTAGTCGCTGGAAAGGATTGTAAAAGATCCTTTCCAACGACAATGATTGCATGTGTGTACGTAGCCTTAGAGTAACATGTATGTAAACCTCAAGATTGTTCTTAGGTGTGAGGCATTATGTCTCACTGTATTCTGTTTCTAAAGCTATGTACAGATTGACAATAAGGTTGCGGAGTAGTTACCACTTCCTCATGCCAGTGAACTCCTGTATCACATTGCAAGTAGCTTCTACCTGCACCAGCCCCATAGAGAATAATTAGAGGAAGTAGTGAGAGGTATAGTAGCGCTCACTGCAACCCACTGCCAAATCTGTAGACACTATTTTCCAAGAACCAGTGCTGCAGTGTGGCAGGTCCGAACCTAGCTTTAAGCAAATTATTTTGGGGAATCTATTGCAAAGAGAAACAGTAACAGCCCTTCCTGTTACAGAACTTTGCACACACCTTCAAATTGACATTGGGTTGTCTATCTGATAGATCTGATGTTATTTGTAAATAACATGCGGAATTCAACTTCCAAAAATGTTTAGCCAAAAAGAAAAAAAATGTTTTGTAATACATAATGTATTGATATTCTGAATGTTCTTTTAATAATGATCTCTCTTTTCAGTCTCAGATTTTCAGATAATACAGCATGTAAGTCTATATTTTTGTTCTGGTTTATACTGAAAACATCTGTTAAGCTCAGTCCCTGATCACTTCCTCATCTGTTTGTCATAAAGTTGTTTTGGGCATGTGGTTGTCAATATATTCTGGCCTCCATTGCATTACACAGCTGTTTGTGCTTTCCAGTCCAGCCAAACTGTATGGACTCGGGTCCCTAGCGGATCCCTTGTAAAGACTGATAGGACAAGCAGAAACTGTTATAAAGGGAAGCCATGAATCATCCCCAGGCGTGCTACATTGGGATAAAGCTAATAATCAGACATTTGCAGAGGGAAAATATCAAAGCAGCATTGAAAAAGCCAAGGGTTACAGCTTGTGTGCGAAGGAGCATGGCTTTGAAAGATGGTAAAGCTTTATAAATATATATATATATATATATTATATTATATTTACCCTTTTACTTTTTAACCTGTTCGCAGCACAACCCCTGCCCTGCAATGAACATGATGACATCAAGGACCCACCAATATCATGGGGGATGTAATGGGAGCAAAGGAAAGTTCTGGCTGCCACATGCATCCCTTTGGCACTTAACATGTGGCCTTCACAACCCCTAAAGACAATCTAATTTGGCACCTACTCAAGCCAGTGAATGAAAAATTACCTTCAGGTATTGTTTTTCTCTACCCTTTCATACAATTTTTTTTCCTGTGCTATCAATTCCTGTTTACTTTCTATGTTTTGTTTTAAAATCTGGTCTATTTATCGGACCTTACTAGGTAAATATCATGTGTCTTCAAATATGGCACAAGTGATTTAAATAGAGACATGCATGGAGCACATGTAGAAATGTTGACTTGAAAAAAGGGGAGGTAGTGTTCTCTAGTAGTCTCATAACATGTTTCCAGTCTGTGACTGTCTCATGAAGTTGCCTACTGGTGGTCCGCTGGAAAATGTTGGTGGTCCGCAGAAAATTCCCTTTCTGTTACCATTACACATACACATGCAATTACCTTCACACAATCCCCATCCCTGGCACATTCACCTACATTCCACTTACCCATTCATTCACTTCTCCATTTCCCTCCCCTTTTTCTTCTCATTCATTATCATCATTTTCCCATCCCTCTATCTCTTCCATTCATTCTTCAATTCCACACCCTCTTCATCAATACTTTTCCATATTTATTCCTCACACATCCTACATTTCTTCTCCCCATCCCTACTGATCTTATCCCCAAGCACATTCATTCAGTAAGAACCCCTCCTTTTTCCCTCTGCAGACTTGTGGGGGATGGGAGTCCTTCTCCTGACCCCGCTGATCATGTCACCCGTAAAGACACAACTTTTGTTACATCCATAGCCCTGCTCTACTGTCCCCCCCCAGATGTTTAGCAAGCGGGTCTGATCCTACGTTGGGAGAGTGGATGGGTTCTGGCATCACGTCAATGTTTCTTTCCCTTTGAGTGACACAGAGCTTCTACTACACACCTTTTTTTTAAAAAATCATATTAATGGTCCGCGGGATTTAAAATTATGAATCTAGTGGTCCGTGAGGTCGGAAAGGGTGGCGGCCTCTGTCTTAAAGCATGGCACCAGTCTCCAACAACAACGCACTGTCTTGGCCATGCTATTACATGTTCTTCATCTGACAATGTTCTATCATTTCATTCACTGAATAATATGTGTGTTCCTTTTAGTGATGTCAGGAGTCAGACTTATGGTCCCCCATGTCAAAAAAGTTGACCACCACTGTTCTAGTGTTATGGATCGCCTCCCCCCTCCCAGGTGACACGGGATTACCTGAAGTGCAGAATCTAACTGACCCCCTGGTTTTCACCAGCACACCCTGCAAGGAGTGATGGTTCAGTTACCATAGCAGTCACTGGAATACTTTGCTGCAAGGAGGTCACCAGGTCATGGGCCCCAGGCGCTCCCCACCAAGGTGTAACAGGGATCAGATGACTTCAGTGTAGGAATGGCTATTAGGCAGTGAGTCAAGCCAAAGTAGTTAAACACGCTGCAGTCAGGGCGGGCACCAATTACGGCCAAGGTCACATCCAGAAAAGCAGACTTGCGCACAAGCTGGAAGCTACGTAGCAGAAACTAAGGTGGTTTAAATAGGCTTAGCAGCCAATGACAGAGGAGGATTGATTTCAAGAAATAATCTGCTCATTGGCTGCAGCAAAGATTCCAGAATCCCTTTTAGCTGTGCACATCCCCAGTTTCTGTGCAGTGGATGCCAAGAAAGATTAAAACTTCATGGCTAAAGGGAGGCAGGTGATGCCGCAGGTTGATGAACAAATGGTCTGCAGGAAGGATAGTAACATTTAGACAACGTGTCAAATAGTCTCATCTGATTAACCCTCCAATTGTCTGAATTTAAAGAAGAGAGGAAATGAGATGTAGTGCTGTATGCAAGCCTATTACATACCTGCTACATACACTGATCATTGGTATTGGTTCTTATAGTCTCCAACAGTAACACATGATGACAAGATGACAATGCTGGGCAGAATTGAGAGACAGGGATAGAGCATTGTCACCCTATAACAATACATTACTTAACAAGGACCTTAACAGCAGGGATACCAGGTAACATTTTAAGCATAAAAACTGCAGCCATAAGATGTTGAAAAAGATTAACACATTTAATATTATATGAGATTTTAATGCTTGGGTTTCCATCTGCTTTAATGCTAGTTTGACTTTGTTCTTTTAATCGCTTTTGATTTTATTAGCCATCAGATCCATGCTAAAAATGTCCCAAAAACCCTAAAAATGGATTCATGTATGGCTACCTTTAGCGATTATTCAGTTGAAATTTTTGTTGTGTGACTGAGCTGCTGGTAATCACCCATGTAGGTCCAGCTTAATAAGGTGCAGAAGAGACAAAACATGATGGGTGATGGCAACAAGCAGTGTTCATGCTGAAATTCAGAAAACATTACTTTCAGAGTGAAATTCATAAATATGAATGTCTTAAGCTGAATCAGAATTTCAGTATCATTTTTGGCAGTTCAGATTTCTGAAAATGACTGGAAAAAATGGACCAAATGCTGCTCCAAAGACTTTCTGTCTTTCTTCTGCTTTTATAGTTGACTGAGCATCTCTAGTTGGCCATTGCAACCAGGAACACCCTTCTTTTTTTATTGTCCTTGTTAAATCTTTAAAAGGAAGTGATTTAGGCTTTTATTTGGTTATATTATCTCAGTAAACGTGGCCACCAGGAGCTGTCAATATTTACTGCTCTGTATTCCACACCATTTTCAGTGACCACTGCAGTTGCGGAGTGGTTTTGGGACAAGCCTGGCAGGTGAAGACTGGGCTAGGGAGGCTGCCATTGTCATTCTTGCCTGCAAAGTATTCCTGTCCTGTACCATGTCTATGTCAGGCTGCAGCCACTCATCTTCTCTTCCCATCTCCTGCATGGACAATACTATGCAGCTGCTGATGTTGGCAGAGACATGAAGTGGTGCAGGAACACTTGGCAGGTGGCACACTGGCAGCCGCCTTCAGTAGTCAAAGGTGACCCAACATAGACGCAATCTTAAAATGGGGTGGGGGGGCAATCTGATTTTTAGTTAGCCCCTGGGGCCAGGTTCAGATTTTCATTGACGTTTCTAGTAGAAGGCAATGGGCAAACTATATTTTCTCCTGCAAATATTTTGTTCATCAAGGATAAAAGGGAAATTTATATAACTTTGTGTAGCAATTACTTAGTATAATTTATAGTCCTAACCTTGTTAAGTTTTAGATCTTCTTCCTAACCACAATTCATTTGTAGCAATATAATTCCAAAGAAATACAATTGCATACTCACTAACTCTCTGTTAGTACTGAAGACTACTTCCCATGAATAGCAGAATTACTTTCCTTATTCTTCACCTCCGACTTTTCCTTTCTTTATCTGTGCGTCATTTACCAGCTTAGCGCTTACGCTGTCTGTGAAGTATAATGCTCCAATAACTGCCACCTTTCACTCACTAATGAGTGCTTTATATACTTAGCCCTCCAGACTCAGATCTCTGAATATGCAAGCCTTGCTCCTTATCAGCTGACCCATCTTTTGCTTTTATCCGAGATGCCACAAATACTTTATAGTTGACCTAATTAGAGAGAGTGTTGGCAGACGTGCTTCCTGCCTAATGCTGCCCATACATGTAATGATTGGGTCATTTCATTTTTTTTGCCATGTGGATGAAGAGTGGTTTTCTTTTGAAATCAAAAGTGTCAATCAATCTATGATCATTTTCAATAAAAGGGGTCAATCAGTCTCCAATCCAATCAAATTCAAGCAAGTTATTCCTTTCTTTTGCCTTGACGAAGAATAGTTTTTAATGAAAGATCATTAGTAAATTAATGACAAGTAGTGGGTCCTTATACTTGAATATAAACCCCTTATGTTATTGTCAGTAATATGCATAAAATCTTTCCAAACTTCTATCCTGCCTGCACAATGCATCTGATTTTTAAAACTCTCCAAAACTGGAGAAGATAGGCTATCTTGGGAGAACCTGGGCAATCCAGCAAACCTGGAATTGGTTTCTTAAAAATTTCTGTTAGTTGGCAAATGTTTTCAGTCCTGGACCAGATCTGTTCTAAATTTGCTGGATCACCCAGGTTCTCCCATGATAGTCTATCTTCTCCAGTCTGGATAGATTTTATAAATCAGGTTCACAGTGTGTATCTTTGTTGTTAAATGGTGTATTGAGTTTGTACAAGTAGTAATGAACTATGGATCCAGAATATGGTAAATGAAAAAGATGGTGAATGAGTTTGAGAAGGTGTCTGTGTAAATGGCAGTTAATCATAGATCAGTTGTTCAGGCAAACTGTCTCTTTTAGCATTTCTGTCCCCAGCTTTTATTGGGTTATCATGTCTGATTTCATGTGATATTAGAAGAATAACTAGCTGACTGACCAAAATAGCTGGCCTAGGGGTGTAGAAAGTATAAATCCAGCATCCACTCATTTTTATTACCATACTTCTGAGCTTTCCTCTTCTTAGAGTGAGGTTATTCCTCATATTCTTGAGTTCAGATTTATATTAAAAATAGTGGCGTCCTGAACCTTCATTAGGAATGTATTTAAAGGTTTCAATTATCTTCTTCATCTTCCTTTTCCTTGTTCAACATAGTTCTGTATTAATTTCTACCTGTGTCGGATATTGGCATTGAGCACTGCACTCTAGATCAACAATCGCCCGTGGCTCTGGCTGGTGCACCCCCAGTGGAGTCATTAAAGGACCCTGCTTAAAGGGGGGCCGCACCGGCTAGAGCCATGGACCATATCCAATGTATGGATTTCAGGCTGGGGCGGTGGGTGGCTTGTGTCTCTGGTCTGAGTTTGCGATGAGAGAATGGCATCATGACGTCACTCTGGGGGAAGTGTCTTGAGGTCCTCACGCATGCACGGTCCGGAGTCCGTGAATATAGTCCATGACAGCCAAAAGTTGGACAACCACTGCTCTAGATAGGCCTGGAGCACAGAGAAGCATAGAGTAAGGCCTGAGTGGGGGACAGGGAGCAGGCAAGAAAGGCTTAGTGGGGGAGGTGGCAGCTAGGAGCATATATATCATGAAAAGAGGGTTAGTGGATTGGGGACACCTTCAAGGACAGGTAACCAAAGATTTAAGAAGTTCAGGGTAGTGTTAAGAGAATGTTATAAAAAAGGTGTTTATGTTATTGCTGATGTTATGTCTTATGTTTATCAGTGTTTATTATTGTTTAATTGTTAATACTATTTACGAGGTTGTTTAAGTTTGTATTGAAAGACCTACGGGCCACTTATCCACTCTGTTGTTGTGTGCGATTTGTTGCGGTGAATAAGTGGGGGTGGTGGGGTAATTCACTCACTGCGGTTCTCTGCCTTCCCACTGTCATGATTTTCTCTACCAATTCCTACAACCTACAGCAAAGGAAACATGTGGAAGGTTGCCGAATGCTGGCGATTTTTGAGTAAACCCAATTCTTTAACCCAGGGGAATTCCAGAATGTGGGCAGTAGGTGAACTGGTTTAAAAAAAGGAAAAGTTTCTGTTCTGTAAGAGACCTAAAGGTGTGGTGGCTGCTATTCTGTATGACGTTCAAAGGGAGAACTGGGTTGAGATGCTGTTTTGAATGCAGAAGTGAGCTAGGAGGCAATGCAAGCGGAGGAAGGAGCCTAACAGATGGAACGATAGCTTTGAGAAGTGGGAAATGATTAGAAAAGAAGAATATAGAGAGATAATAAAAAGTCTTGCTTGTCACGTTGTGTCACATATGCAGCATGTTCATTTTCCACTCTGCTAATCCCAGTAGTGCGGAGCTTGTGTGTGAAATACAATGATGAATTATATTACGTGTTTATTTCCCAAATATTTACACATCCAGCCAATCACTTTCTGCTTTACATTGATCATTGAACCACATCTAATATAAATAGCACAATCTTACTCACATTCTAGGCCTAGTTTAGTCAGTGGAATTAAAGAAACTCCAGGTAACAGGTAACGTAAATATATGGCTTTTGCTACAGATTTGTTGACCTTTTATGTCAAGAGCTAAAGGGTGAACGCAAAAAATGTCATATGGACTACTTGCTGCCCATTGGTAATATTTTTACTTCCAACGGCAATGTAAAAATTTCAGACCCTGCCAGCCAGCTGAAGAGGAGAACTGCTGCTGTGTGTAATTTTGTCGATTAGTCAGTTTTATTCTATAGAGAAGAGAGGACGAACGTAAGCCACCTTGCTGTGTTGGTATACAGCAGTATACCAAAAGGACAGCACAATTACTACCTACCTCCTCAAAATTGGGGACACCTGTGCACACTACATTTTTGCCAAGACAATCATAAATGATCATTTCAAGCAAACTAAACTCTACTTCTATTTTATTTCCTTTGCTTTACAGCTTACACTGTATGCAGAAAGTGAGAAAAATAAGGTAAGAAAAAAACATACACTTGGCTATTATAACAGGTATTAACCCTATACAATATCACAACTGAAATGTATTTCAATATATCAATATAAAAATTTTGTTGAGGCATTTAATTGTCAAGTGTTATGTTAAAGTTTTAGGGTTTATTTCAACCCCATCAACTTTTTTTCCCCATCTGTTTAGCAGCTAGGAGAGATGGAGACTTATCCCTATGTAAACCTGTTGGGACCTGAGAGTTTGGACTTGGCATTTGCCTACGTAGGGCCGAAGACCTTCTTCTAAGTGGCATTGTTGGGTATCTGAGTGGTCAATCACCAAGCACCAATATTCCCAAAAAAAAGAGCAAGGGGCATCACACATCTTCCATATCTTACGGAGTACCATAAGTATAAATCTATAACTATATATAGGAATAGATCAATACATATATCTATAAGTACCATAAATCTTCCATAAGTAACTCACAGCAGTCAAATATTATTGTTACTAATATTATTAAACTGTATTTGTATATCACCAATATATTATGCAGAGCTGTATATTAAATATAAAGGTGAGCATGTGCTTCTGGTATGGCCAATGCTAAAAGAAAGAAATAGGATGATCAGTACATTCCAAATTCAGCAAATAAATGTCACTTTTATTTATATTTTCACACTAAAATGAATGTGCCACCAGGTATAAATTGTGCACTTATGGCTGGATAATGCATCCCAGTATGCTAAGTCTTTATCTTCTTCATTGGTTAATAATTTGAAAAGCAAACGTAAATGCAGAGTAAGCATATTGGGGTTAGCTCACCTTTTTTTTTAAAGTTTCCCTTATTGCAGTGAACTTGTTTTCTTACTTTTCATGGGTGCACTTGATGACTAGAATGACTGTGGTGAAGGTGGGGAAAATCTAGTGGCCTCTACAGATCTGTGACCTCAGCCCTATTGAAAACTTTTAGGATAAAATGGATTGCCAATTATGAAGATGGTTTTCTTGTTTATTATTTATACCTGACCTCACACACCTGATCCTAACACAAAATCTTGATGAAAGCCTGCTCAGACTAGGAAATCCTGGGTTTTCTGCCATGGTGGTAGTTATACCCCCTATTAATGCCCCTTGTTTTGAAATGAGCTTACTTTTGGCCAAATGGTCTAAATCAGTGGTTGTCAATTGGTGGTCCGCGGACCACTGGTGGAACACAAGAACATTTTGGTGGTCCATGGCTCTATCCGGTGTTCTCCTGAGTGGGGTCAGGAGAAGGACCCCACTGGAAGGGCACACCAGCCTGAGCCACCGACCATGTCCCCCATAGAAAGGCTCAGGAAAAGGGGCGGGTTGTGTCTCTGGTTGGCTCAGACCAATGATGGGAGAGTGGGCAGGTTCTGGCATCATGACGTCACTATGGGGGAAGTTTCTTCCCCTTTAAGTGACGCCTGGCTCCCCGCACATGAGCTGTCCGGAGTGTGTAAATTCAGCGGTCCGTGGGTCCGGAAAGGTAAGCGACCACTGGTCTAAATAGTGTAAATTCAAACAAATGCATGGGGCTGCTATTAATCAGGTTGTTTTGTCCTGTGTGATGTCAGAATAATGGTGGTTGAATGGTTTGTCTCTTGCCTTACAATTCCTTCATTTGTTTAAATTCCCCACAATCTGCATGGTGATTGTCCAACACGCCAATGTTTGTGTGAGTTCTCCTGGGGTGTTCTTGATAAAATAAAAACTAGTATCATGGGTATGGAAGGGGCAGTAGATTGTAATCTCTTTTGACGTCTGACTGCTTTGTACTTTATAAATTAGATGTGAACTACATCTACCCAGTTTAAATACAGAAAATAAATGTTATTGCATTATCCTACATGTTATGTCCCTGCTCCATTTTTTTCCCTTTCCCTCTCTTTTAAAAAACAATTTGTTCTGTGTACCACTGGCCAGGTTATTATACATGAAAGAACAGAGCCCTGCCTTGGCCTCAGCATGCCAGTAAATGGTGACAGATTGTGTCCCTCACTATTTGTGACAATGTCTGCACCGTGCTGGTAGTGGGACTCCTGCTTCTGGAGTGACAGAGGAGGCTGTCGAAGGCTCTGCATGCCTCTTTCAGCACATACATCATTCTGTCACATTATGCAGAGCCCACTATATCAGCCATTTGTTCTTACCTAATTGGTAGTGATAGAGCCGCTCCAAAGTCTGGTGCCCTTTATAAAGATAGAGGATGCAGACTGCTCATGTGTGACATAAAAGAGGTATGGTCCTAAACATATATCTCAAATCACAAAAAACATCTTGACCAAACTATCAATACATGTTGGTCAATCCAACACAGAAAACAAGTAAAAGTGTAAACCCAGTTTTGGATAGAGTAAGGAAGATAAATGTTTTGTAATTGGGGTGCTCTCACTTCCAAGTTGGACAAACATTTGGAAGATGGTCAGTTATTTTTATCAAGACATCTATGCCGATATCCTGCTGCAGAGCCCAAGGTAGGTGGTGCAGAGATGGTAAAGGGACTCATATGGCTCCCTGCAACTCACATCCGATTTACTTATTTCTTCTGAAGGCTTTTATTGATGCATAGCACATACTTATGAGACCTTTTAGACACCAGTCATTTTCTTATCGTTATTGTTTATTTTTAAAGCAATAACAATATTGATGATGATAACATGGATGAAAACCTTTTAAAACTTAAAAGTAAGTCTAAAGTTTTAAAAAATTGCAAGCAGTTAGGCATTTATGGTGGAAGAGACTGCGTATCTCTCTTCACTTTTATAAAAACATTTTCTATCTAATTATGTCTTTCTGATTGTTCTGCTGGACATCTCATTGCAGTCAGAGATGAATGTCAGGAAAAAGTAACTGATGCATGCTCAATAGTTAGATTATTCATGGGCAGCGAGCGCTGAAGACTGGCAGAAAACTGAAGACTACAAACCTATAAGAACAATTACGAACAAACAACTAATGACCGATCAACGATTATTCATGATTATTTTGAACCATCGTATTGTGCACAATTCTGTACATGCTGTTACGATACGATTGT
>NC_092866.1:54111452-54113567 GCF_032062135.1 Pyxicephalus adspersus | reverse complement strand
TTCATAAGTTTGTGATTTATGGTTACCCCATAAGTTCTTGACAACCATGACATAGCTGTGCCAGGCAGAAGCTTCATCATTCATGTAACTTGTGAAATTTGAATTGTTTATCAGTTTCCGAATCTGGAGTACATCAAATTCTTAATTAATTCTTTTAATTTTTCAGTATTCAATCCAGGGAAAAATCTACAAATGTATTTGAAGCAATCACATCCTTGTTCAGAGCTCTAACAAATTGCTTCCCAACTTAATCCCAACTTTATGTGTAGTGGAGGGAGAATGATTTTTTCTTTGTCAACCATTGTCTTGTTCATGATGTTTGCTGCACCTTTTTTCATGTTTTCCCTTGGAGGCCATGTCACTTTTTTCCAGTGATCCTGCTCTGCTCTAATATCCCACAAGAAGATGAAACATGGGTACTCTGTGTATCCAGTTTGCGTCCAAGTAGGAAGTTCACTATTTTTAAATCAACCCATATGGACAATTGGTGTTCATGATAGCAAATCTTTTGTAAGACCATTTGGATATTTTGCTATATTAAGTTTTGTTGAGTGACCAATTGGAATTGATGCATAGCAGTTGCCATTATGCAATAAAACGGATTTCAAACTTGGAGTAGAACTGTTTATTAAAAGCCGCCAGTCTTCTGCTCGGTATTCTGGTACTCCCATATGTGCTAGTAGTCCACGTATGTTACAACAGGACACAAAGTCTCCATCTTCACTGAAATATGGTCGGAGTGTCACCTCTCTTGTCCTATAAACCGTTATTTTACCTTCCGGTCTCAGACAGTTCTTTTCTTTTAGCCTGGATGCTAAAAGTTCAGATACTTGACAGACTTAGGTCACGTATTAAATCATTGAGCTCTTATTGGGAGAACTGCTGGTTTGATGAAACACTTCCTTCATATTAACTTCCACTGCTAACTCCTGGGTTACACTCCAAACCCTGTATATCCTCCATGTCGGATACAGGAATATCAGGGAGTGTACTGAACACTGGTATGGGAACATCAGCACCATGAGGCACAGGTCGTCTTGCTGATTCAAAATCAGGGTACTCCCACTTGTTTTTCTTCTAACAATTGAAACCTTTTACATTCACAGCACAAAAATAACAATCATTATGATGATTTTTGGGTTTTTCAAAATTTTCAGTTTTCCATTTTTCTACTTACGTAGACACTCTACACAAGTTTTGCATACATTTGGGGGAGCCCAATACTTATCTCGGTCCCCCAGTTTAATATGCTTCAATACATTTCACAAATTCTATAATGTTTCTTCTCTGTTTTTGCTGAGAATATTCACCACAAATGTAGCAAAATACATTAGGGTCATTTTAACAACTTCTTCTTGAAGAACTCATATTTCTGTAAAAAAAGAAAATGTATAAATAAAAAGAAGGCAAATGAAAGTATAATAAAAATAATTCTACATTTATTAAATAAAATGCAAAACATTGGTGTAAATAAAGATTGATAATATTATAATGTGTTAACATTTGTTGTTGGTAAAATGGTCTATTCCGATTCCTGTATCACAAGAACTAGAGCCAATTCAATGAAACTGATGTCATTTCTGGATTCAGCAGACATGAAATACACTGAATAAATTTTTTTTTTTTAGTAGAGCTATGTAATTGTTCTCCATTGTAATCTAACTTCCCGTGGTTTGAATCTCCAAGCAATGTGAATGGATTAAGGCTGGACTTCCAATAAATTAAGTTGTGGCCCACGCGCAATAAGTGTGGAAGAATGAAACCAAGCACCCTCCAGCCAGGAAATAAGTCAGGTTTTATCTGACTTGCTGCAGCTTTTAATGCAAATTTTAGGAAACTTGCAATGTGCAGTCAGAGTGATCAATTTCAGTAAAGAACAAAAGCCTGCACGACCAAGACAAGGCTGAAGTTCAGATCTTAATACAGGTACACTTTCAATAAAAATGCAAGCCAATACCAATGTCATTTTGTTTGACACTCAAGACAAAACCTAAAGACAAGGCAATGAAGAAATCTAATCCAATAATATTCTCCTGCCATGCCAGCCTGATTTCAAACCAACTGGTTCAATCCTTCAACAAAATATATGAAATTAGAACATTGCGGTTTGGAATA
>NC_092866.1:54078138-54110688 GCF_032062135.1 Pyxicephalus adspersus | reverse complement strand
CACATAGATGTCTGACACATTTCAGGGCACCTTGGTCCAGCTTCATCAAGGCTTATAGTAGTAGGAGAGATCAGGAATGCTGGATCATGAAAGGTTACAAAACAATACTTAGAAGCAAAGTTTTCTAACACAGATTGATTATTGAATTTCATGTGACCCTGTTGTCAGATCATTCATTAAACAAAACCTTCTTAAAAATGTATATGTGCATTTAACTTATATTGTTAATGCTATTTACCTGTAAAGCCTCCCTAGTGTAGACATCAAAAAGCCATGAGACAGGGTCATCTTGAATTTGATGTCAGCAGCCCAAGGTAAGTTGGAATTGTCACTCAAGTATTCGTCATTGCTCCTCTAAAGACATGTACAGAATAGGTAAGGTATGGGAGGAGTAGAGAATCTGGCCCAGCATGGACAGCAAAGCAGATGTTCCCTGAAGAAGTGAGGGCTATGATGTAAAAGAAGGGAGCAGGCTGTGCTCGGGAAGTAATTACATTTTGTAGCACATAAAAAATGGGTAATATTTATTGTTTATTGCGGATGAGCAGTGTTTTCTGTAGTTTTACCCGCAATTTTTTCAATAGGTCACCAGATCTCGAAATCAAACCAATCTCCTCTACATATATGTCTATAAACATCAAAAAATATCACGCTTCTCTTTAGGTCTATAATCTTGTTTTGTTACCCTGCATAATTGAGTTGATATTCTCGATTGTCACCACTTTTTCTATCTAGTCTGCAATCTGCTCATTTTCCAATGCCAATTATTAAAGGACTATGGCAGAACACAAAACTAGGCTGGAAATATGGTCATCTCTGCTGTATAGCAAGTTCCATGGGTAAGGCCAAAGATACATTTATATCTATATATATTATCAGCAAATATTCAAAGACAGCTGGAGGGCTAAGCAGTCATGGCCTTCTGCTTTCCTGACAGTTTAATTCTTGAAGGTTGAGTTAACCTTCAAAATCTGCTCTGGCAGCTGTCATTGCCAGGTTGGTCATCATTATGATACAAAGTCACATAGTCCTACTGAGGAGTCCATGGTGACATGTAAAAGAGTGAGCAAGAATCCCGGAAATGATGTTTAAACTGACACCGAATCTTGAGTTGTCTTCATAACCTCTACCCATTGCTCATCAATATCAAGGTACAACAAACCTATGCATGAGCTATAAAGGACCTTTCTGATCGGTAATACTGATTATGTATGTATGTGAGTCCTATATATCTTTTTACATTCTTTATCCAACTTAATTACTTTAAAGTGTATATATGAGACCCAGAACATAACTGTATACAATACATTGCAACTTACCAGTCCTGAGATGTTGCGCTGCATTAATTTTCTTTAAGCAGGCTTTTTTCCTTTGTTTTCACCTGGTGATCCTACCAGTAACACACGCCTTGTCCTGGGATGACAACGTTCATTCACAGTACTCATAGTATCTCTGGAGGAGCAGGGTTGTCACCGTCGGCGGCTCTACTGATTTGGACTGCAAATTCTTACTGCTCCCCCTCAATTACAGTGAAAAGCTGATAGGCATATATATTGAAGTGTATTGAAATTCAAAGAGCATTCAGTAACATCTACCTAAATTTTAAAATAGGGCAGTAAGTAAAGCTAGGTACACACATAATGTCAGTAGAAAACGAACGACTAACGAAAATGCACGATTATTTCGAACGATTGTATTGTGCACAATTCTGTACATGCAGTAACGATACGGTTGTTCAAATATAATCCACCAAGATTGTACACACGCAAGATACGATCGTTTGAACGATGCAGGAAGTGACGTGTAAAGGATAGAGTGTACCGCAGAACAATCCACGATCACTGAACGACCGTACACACAATAGATAGCGAACAATCGTCGTCCAATCAGATCCGCCAGGATGTTCATTGGTGTGATTGTGCATTTTTTTTGTTAACAATTATCGGACGAATGGTCGTTAGTCGTTTGTTTCCAATGATAATTATTGCACGGGTGTATGCAGCTTAAGTGTTGCACTGCAGATTTGCAGCTCATTATCTGGGATCTAGACCCGGAGTGTCCTGGAAGGAAAGGGTGGGCTAGACACTCCATCCCACTTCCAGGCCAAAAATAGAGGTGAGCTAGGAAGAACCTAGATAATGGTATTAAAAGGAAGTGTACTTGTAAAACCTGTGGGGAGTTGGGGAATAATGCCAGGTGGCCCAGGCAGAAAAGACTGGATGAATCTTATAGGAAAGAAGGAAATCTGTGCAAAGCCTGGGAGCTTAGAGACCCAAAGAATTCTCATAAAGTTTGGGTCTGCTGGACCAACAACTCTGAACGTGTGTGCCAGAAAGGCTAGGTACACATGTGCAATGGTTCTCTTCCAATAATCGTCTCAAAGCTGATATCGGACGAGAATCTTGCATGTGTATAGTGCTTGTCGTCCGAACAACCATCCTGGTGGATCCACAGACGATGGACGATGAACGATTGAAACGTAAGTGAAGGGGGAGAGAGGACAGCGAGTGGCACTCCGTCGTTCTCCCCCTCCCCTCTCCATAGAACAGAACGGTGCTGTATGTACAACGATTGTTCATGCATCATGCATTCGTTTGTCATTGGAAAGGATCGAGAAGGATCCTTTCCAACGCCAAATATTGCACGTGTGTACGTAGCCAAAGAGCCAGGAGGTTGACTATCATTGGTTGATCATATTGTTTTATATTATATTGTTTTGTTGTATGGTATTATATTTGTATTGTTTATTCTTGTTTTGGAGCAAAAAAAAAAAGTGGGCACAGCATCCTTAAATTTGAATTTATTGAGTCTAGACTACACTATAAAAGGAGTGCATTTGGATCCAATCCCTCACCAAACATTTATATATATGAATAATATATTTTTTTGTACAATCTAATCACTTTGATTTGATAGCCTACAGAGATGCAAGGCTCACAATACTGGAGGTTTATATCTTTTCTATCGTTTTATTCACCACAAAGTACTTTCTAAGCATTCTCTGCTACATCATTGTCAGCAGCAGAGTCAAGTAATCTGTTGCCCCTTATTTCATGCAAAATAGAGAAAGAAAGATGGTGCATTCTGGGAAAAGCTTGTTATTTTACAGGTGAAGTCTCTTTTGTTAAGGGGCCTGATTTCATTGTCAGATAAGACGTTCCCCTGTCATTGTCTCCCCAGAGCTCCGCGATTTAATAAAGGTTGATCCATAGATAAGTTGTAGCTGTTACCTATTCTTGCAGGTACCGGGGAAGATGTAATGGCTTTGCAACACATTGCCGGTGCAGGCAATCTAAAGCTGAAACCCCAGGGAGATATAAATGGCTCAGCTTAATGCAGCTCTGTAATTATTAATGCATAAATGCATTTTTTAATACAAGCACTGTAAGTACCTGAATGTTTGTAGTATCAGCAGTCTGCTGTACAGCAGATCCCAGACAAGCAGAAAGTGAACCAGCACAAAGAGCCAGTGAGGCATGCTGCAATGCAAGTACGATTAAAATGAGCTAATTTTTATTATTTATTCTTTCACTGATCAATCACAGGGTGGGGATGGAGAAGAAAATGGGAAGTGAAAGTGGAACTGCAATATTGGATAAATGAGCTATGTTGTATGACAGATTTTCAGCAGCAGCTAAAATAATCCTCCAATAAGTATATCATCCATAAATACAGCTGTTTGCTTGGAGTTTAGGTTTAAAGGGAAAATATAAAATATCCTTAGTGAGCATTTATTGTGATTTGATCTTGCAATACTTTTTAGGGATCACTTTTCACAATAAAAGGTAGAAGATATTGTTAAGATATCGATGCAGTGTAAATGGTGATATTGTATAAATAGTTTGCTGCATGAACGCTGCAATAAAAACCATAAATAACATATTATTGAATGTTTTTCATACATATACCATTCATACTTCAACATAACATTTTAATGGAGCAATATACATTGGGTTCATCAGACTTCAAAGAACTTTCACCCAGCCTTCAAAGAACATTTGTTCTACTTCCAAGAACATTCATTCCAATTTAAAGAACAATCACTCAACTTTTCATAACCCTAGCCCAGGCATGTTTACCCATTCCCAATATCCATATAATGCAAATATTTGATTTTACAATGTTCATCCTAAACTAATGTTCATTAAATGGACATTTGATTTTGCTACATTTGCCCAACAAAAACATTTACATTCAACTCTTAATCTCAGTCATTCACATAACTCTAAATGATTTTTACATTTCTACTGATCTATTGGCCCTGATTTATTAAAGCTCTCCAAGGCTGGAGAGGATACACTTTCATCAGTGAAGCTGGGTGATCCACCAAAACTGGAATGGATCTGGTCCAGGATTGAAAACATTTGCTAACAAATAGCAAATGACTTTTAGAAAATACATTCCAGGTTTGTTGGATCAGCCACCGTCACTAATGTATTCTCTCCAGCCTTGGAGAGCTTTAATAAATAGCCAAGAAATCCAAGGACAGTTGAATGTTTGTTTGTGCCCTCATTTGCCACCCATTTATTGCCTATTTACCACATCACCCTCCTTGATTCAGGTTAGTCAAAAGTATTCCCAAATGAGATCAGGAAAAACAGGGAAAGATATGGGAAATCATTTGATACTCCCATATGGTTGCTTTTGCACATAAAATATTACCAGTAGGTGATGCTGCAAAAATTGGCCATAACTGCGACTCCCTACCTTGGTTCATCTGAGAAGCTCTTATAAAAGGAAACCCCTCCACTACACAAAAGTGTTTCAGAAAAGTAAAAGATTGCAATTGTAAAATAACTTTTCACCCATTTATGAAACGCCATCTTTATTGCTGATTTCCAGTTTATTTGAGAAATATGACACATATATATAAATTCAAGAATTCACAGACATCTGTACAGTTTTGCCTTCAATGACCTAAGGCATGAAAGACACAATAAGAATCCAGCTCTTCAATGCATACCTCTATATAAACAAATATAAGTTAATACAACATGGTTCAAGAAAATTTGTGCAATTTCCCTACCCCTTTGAGTCCTACAGCGTGCTCTGGAAAAAAAAATTACTTATCCAAAGAACGTAGCGTTTGTGTTTTGGTTTGTGTAAACAGTAAACACCTTCGTCACCTATAACAAGTCTTTGATACATTGCTGCACACTCCTTGCCAGATTTGATTTGATTTGTAAAGCAGGGCAGTAAAAAGTTGTGTAAATAGTTTTTATCACCTCCCTTGTGCCATTATATATATTAAATATAATCCTTGCAGTTGGGCTTCCCTGTACTGCAAGGGTTACATGCTTGGATTTAAATAAACCCAATAGCTGTATTTACCCGATTCTCTACTCCCGTAGCCTTCTTCCTAGTTCTATAACCAATCTGCCAAAACTGTTCTTCATTAATCGCAGGTAATCTACCAATAAATAGTTTTTCTTTGTAGACATGGACTATAAATATGTTCCCACAGCCCAAAGCATCACAGGTAAGTACAACCATTTTTTTTTTTATCCCCAGCACCCATAGGCAAAATTGAGCACATCTGCTCATAGTTATCTTGTCTGCAGTACCCCGCCATTTTGTTTGGCTGCCAGTAGGAAATAAAAATACTCATTACTTCCATGCATAGGGAACATGTGGCTCACTTTCCTTTCTTCCATGTGACAGTGTTGTAGTGTTTTTTGTGACAGTGTTTTGGTAGTTATTAATTTGGACCAAATGTAGGATTTAAGCCCCATACAGACATGAGCTAGGCAACAGATTTCTGTGGTTGGAAATGATTAATCATAATTTTTATGTCTACTACAGTAAAAAGAATGAGTGCTGCACATACAGAGCTGTTCTGTTTTCTGGAGAGGGGTGAGAAAATGAGGGCACGACCTTTTGGTGGGCCCAGACGAAGGGTTTTAAAATACTATCCTATTGGTATAGGTGTCCATATCAACTGCATGGTATTTTTCTGCAGGTATCAGAGCTTTTTTGGCAGTACAGGAGAGAACTGGGTACAATGTTACATATTTAGTGGACCTGTCCTCTTGTACGGTTCTTGTTTCACAATCAAGTCGTCAGAATGCACCTTCCAGCTTTCCCCAGGATTGCCCCTTTGGCCCTGTTTCCAGGATCTATTGCCCCTGCTAAGAAGGGCCCTTTACGATTTCTTTTTGCTACTTTGATTTTTATCCCTCATCACTGGGTATATAAAAGTTTTGAAATTCATAAAATGGGTTCTGGAGAGGTTGCACTCTTTTTATTAGAGCCTAGATATGGCCACAGCAACAGAGTAAATTGCTTTAGGATGGTTAATATGTGCAAAGAAGGAGGTGGCAGTTAAGTAAACCTTTTGCTTTGTTCTGCACAGGTGAACTCATAGACAAGTAAACTCTGACTTTTTCTGACCATTTTTCATTTTATAATAGTAGTGTATGAAGTATTTACAAGACTGATGTAATATATACATACATGTATTCCGTTTTCCATTTTTAAATCATTGTGTAAAATTTACCTGTTCTACAGAAAGTACGTGTGGTCATGTGATGTCAGCAGAATAGAAGAATTTGAGCTGCATTCCAACTGAGAGAACACAACTCTTCTTGTATGAGATCTCATGAACACATGCCCTGCCATATGGTCCGAAGACCATCTGCTAAAGAAGCAAATGTTAAAATGAGAAAAAGCATATGAAACAAGTCAGAAAGTCAGTATTCATTACACATATACTTTACTGCACTGCTTTACAATGCCAAATTTACTTATAATGTTTACCTAAAGGAAACCTGTACTGAGAGAAATATGGGGTCTGTTACTGTTTTGGGAAATGTTATTTTACTGGCTGCATCAGTGCTTCCTGAATCCCTAACATTCAGGCAACAAAAGTCCACATTGCCTTACTGTTTCCAATGTTTTAAGGTTAATGCCTCAGAAAGTGTTGAAGCTACAAGCAGCCAGGCAACTAACATTTTTAGAAGGAAAGGTCGTTAATGGGGGCCTCCATGTTTCTTTCAGGATAGGTGTCCACTTGGCCTGTTTTTGATGATTGATAAATGGTTGACCCAGATGAATCACCCAGCAATGAACAAAATCTCACCACAAAATATTCCCTTTAAGGCTCTCCATGAAATCCCAATGAGTATGTCCATACAGATAAGCAATATCAATCTATGAATGGGTTCAATCTAACAGGGTGTTTTTTGTTTAACAGCTCTGTAGAAACGGCTTCAAGTTTCAGAGGTATAACCCCCTTTTTTCAATGTGCTTATAGATCCCAACCACTGTAGTGCAACTTGTTTCCCAAGAAAAAAGAAACAAGATGAAGAAGGGGGTAGCTTTATTATAAAAATAAGAGTTTATTTTCCCTTCCTAGCTTCTTTCTTGGTCTCCTTTTTATAACACCCTCACTGTGTACATTATAGATATGGGGAAATAGACCATTACAAAAAAGGTGCAAATGATCTGTCCTCGATGAGGCTGTAGGAAAGGTTCCTCAAGTCCTGGGAAGAACCCACAGTTTTGTAGCCCAGTTGGCTTAATACTTGTCGACAGGCATTCTGTGTGAACTCTACAATGTCATAGGACAAAGTCAGTCTCCAGCTTTCAGCTGTGGCTGCAGAGTTTCTTACTGTGCCATACTTGTGTTTGGCAGAAGATTGGTCACCTCGGGTATTGTTTAGGATCCATCTTTCCACATTGACATCCAGTGGAATACCCACAAAATCATAGATTTCCTCCATCTTCTTCATAGGATTTCTTGCCAGGTCTTCATATCTCAAGAGCATGTAGCGCCCCTTGAGCCATGGTGGCCTGCTAAAACCAGTTGACACAGAGTTTAAGAAGTCCTCACAAACTGTGGTTAACTGAGTTGAGTCTAAATTGTATGGTCTTCGACCTGTAGCCCTCCAGATCCTCCATAGTCTGTAAGTGTCTCTGAAGGTTTCACTACGGGAGGCCAATATGCCTCGTGGATCTCTCACCAACTGAATTACCTTTAAATTTAGGCGAGGATCCTCTACCAAAGCTCTTAAGTCATTTACTTCGGGAACCCGGACTGTTTTGATAGCCACGTGTCCATGATCTTTGCAGGACTCCATCGCCAGAGTCAAATTCAGGCTCCCACATTTCTTAATGCAGTCGCCTTCTTCTAGATAAATATCAGTGGGGCCAAGGGCATCACAAACCGGAACAGAGCAGAGCGCTTTACTTGCACCCCTTCGGAACAGTCTGTCTGTGGTGTGATTGACTGGTTGTGGCTTAATATAGTTCTCCATGAAATAAAGATCACAGTCATAAAGACTTCTTAAGAGGTCTCGGCTAGCTCCCAACATCACTCTCCTTTCAGCAGGGCTTTTACTTTGAGTCATTTTAGGTATTAACGTGTACTGAACATGATAGAGTGGTTCAAACAAATAAAAAACATCCGAGTGTTGATTAAACAGTTGACCAACAAATGAAGACCCACTGCGGGTGGTGGCCAAGATGAGGATATGGGTTTTCCTCGAGATGTTAGAAGTTACTGGCTGGCCATCTTCACACAACCGATCCGGAGCGTCTGTGGGTTCTTGTCCCTGGCTACAATTGCTCGGGTTGGGAACGGGACACATATGAAAGGATTTGGTTGTAAAGGTTCGGATGGCTGTGTACTGGATAGCTATAGAGGCCAGCGCTAGTAAGAGGACAGCCTTCCAAGAACATTGCATGGCTGGAAACCGTCATTGAGCCTTCTCACGGTGTTCAATTATTGTCTGTATGTATACAAAAAAAAAATATAAAAAAAGAACATAATTAGAGATTTATGTCACAAGCAAATATGTAGAGTGAATTTAATCTTCTATATATCAAGATTAAATTATTTAATGCTGTGCAGTAGAACAATTTGCATACATTTTGCCGCAATAAATATTAGCCATTGTCAGTGATTACATTTATAAACAAAAATGTAGTGGAAGGGAAGAAAAATTAGGGTTTATGTATAGCAGATTCTGCTCAGGCTGAACAGGATTCATGCAATTGTATGTTTAAAATGGTTATGCAGAAACTGAGGGTTTAATGAACAGCAATATCATAAACCCTTGGGGCTATCATGAACAATCTAGGGGCCCTTCAATACATGTTTAATGATCCTTACCCACAGCCACAAGTAGTGACAACTCTGATTTTGAGACATTTGAGGCAATGTGACAGTGTCTCCGAAAAAGGGCACCCTCCAGGTTACATATACTAAACTTACCTGTGCTCCTTCCCTGAGCTAAAATAAGCTGTGTCAATGACCTTGAGAAGCAATGACGTCAATCCCTCATTTATGTGACCGTACTTGGGTCTAGAGATTAGATCCTAGGCCCCAAAACTGTCACAGTTGAGAAAGTCACATGCTCCTTGGTACCAGAAGTGCTGATTCTTGATGGCTACATAAGAGCAAGGAGCTACAGGACATCACAGGTAAGGTAAGTACATTAGAGGGGGGGAATGGAAGGTTCCAGAGACATGGACAAGTTGACAGTGTTGCCTCAAACTTCAAATTGCAAATAAAATGATCCTGTTCTGTTCCATGCACCATTACTCATCTTTTATTCACCCATCCATCATTATGTTCAGCCACAGGGAATCAAGAGAACAAGCCCTGTAATTTCTAGATGGTGACTTTGAAGTTCATACATACTCGTACATACAGAAGGGCCAAGGACTCTCTCCTTACCTTTATGTTACAATGTTGGATATCAGTGGACCCCTATGCCTCCATGTTACAACACTGGGTACCAGAGTGGTCAAGCACCAGTAGAGGAAAGAGGGGGAGCCACATGGAGAATACAAGGAGAGTAGGGATGGTGAGTAGGTCACCCATTAATGTGAACCTGTGACGTTGCCCCTTATATCGGCAAAGCACAGCTTAGCTTTCAGATACAAAATCTAAGACAATAGTTTTACCATCTTGTCTGGTCAAAGGATATACCTTATCAGGATATTTTCAACTTACACAAAATGGAACCAACTACGACTTTACTTCTCTGATGGCCAACCTATACATTGTACCCAAGACCAAATAAGTTCCAACAGAATGTAACTCAACTAATTCAACTCAAACAAAACATGAGTGCAATCAAAGTACATTTTTTTACCAAGAGTTGCAAAAAAAAAATTCTTTGTCTATGTCTTGTCACATAATAAAAATGGTAACACTACACCCCTATCATTTATTAGAGCCTTGTATTGTTCCAGGCACACCTGTATCCACATAATATTATTAATACACAAGCACATGCTATAGATAGTAAATGAATCATTCTGTTGCCTAAAATATATCTCATAAAACATAATACAAACTATAATATGCCATGTACGCTTGCACTTTGTTAGTGGCAGATGGGCTGCAATGAAGGATGGAAAAAGCTTTTATCAAATAGCCAACCAATCTATATGTTTACTCCTTAGACACGGGCTTAACTCTGCTTTACACAGCACGAAGAAATCCATAAATCCATATTCTCCACATAATAAGTTATTTGTCTCCATAATGAACCTTTCTATAGACCATTAGTAGAAAAGTACAGTGGGGTACAATGATTGGTGTGCATGCTTACAAATATACCACATTGGAAAAGTGCGCAAACAAATGCAGCATAGTACAGAAATAATTATTCACAATGTTCTCATTGCATGGTGAATGTTTTGCTTTGAATTTAAACCATTTTTGTTTGGATGAAACATAAATATTTGTATTTCTGATTGTGGCCTCATTCAGAAGACCTCACTTCTTATCCCTGCGTCACCCAAATAGTATATGTGAGTTGTGGCCAGGTGATGAAAATGTTAAATAGAAAAGGCAACCAATAAATTAACTCTGGAAACAAATCCAGCTATTCCAACATTGAAATAATTCAGCCCCTAGAGCAAGGGAAAATAAAAAAAGCAACTTCCGCATTATTCACTCAAGTTTCCACATTGTCAGGATTAGGTTCACCTAGTCACTGATCTAAATGTATTCATTTGTTTTGGTAACAGATAATCATTTTAATAGCTGAAACAAGCAACTGGTCAACTGCTTCCAACAAAGGGGCTGATTCAGTGAAGGAATTTAGGCTGCTCAAATACCAAGGTGAATTATCACCTTGCTCGGTGAATGTGGTGATAGTTTACTTTGCAAAGAATACCCAATCACTTGTAAGGAAATCTTGGCTGGTTGAAGTCAGCAGAACTGATGGAATGGGTAATATTCAGTTTGCTATGTGAACAGATTATTTTCCTTTAGTAAATCAAGAGGCAAATGACGGCTGAGGCATTGGAGGCCCGCTTGTAGACAATAGATCACCATTAAATGATAGAAATCTGATGACTGGGAACCATGCTCATTGGTTACTGATTGATGAATCTGCCAGTACCAGACATAACTCTGTAACAATTATAGCTTAACTAGCAAAGGTAATGGCTGCTAATTCTGCAATACAATGTTTATGAGCGTATCCACAGCACAGAAAATCCTGCAGTGGAAAGTTTAGATGGTAATGGTGGGAGGGAAGGGGTTAAGGATGAACGATAGTATCTCCTATCTCGAAACTGCAAGAGCTCAAAGCCCTTTTTTTTTTTTTTTAAAGGGAATGCAAAAAGCAATTTTCCTATGCGTATCCCTTGCTTCCTCAGGGGTTAGCATGCTCCTCTTCCATCTGACCTCTGGCTTTTTGGGGGGCCCAGCTACAACTTTTATGGCCCTGTAGTAAACCAAGTTAATAGTTGAGTTTGGTTAAAGTAGTGCACCTGTCTGTCACTTTACATGGAAGAATGCATTTGTGCACAGTCCCTATGCAAACTGGGAGCATATTGCAAACCCTATCAATGTCAATTTAAAGGATGAGGGACCAATGCTGCTACCTTGCCTGGGGCCCCATTCCGCCTTAATCCATTTCTGTGCCTGGCCTATAGCATCTTTCATTTATAATACAGGACTATTGATCTCAAGTCCTTTATGGATGTGAGATAGACATTAAAAGATTTTTGCTGGAAATGGTCTTTCCTGATTATTTCCAGTGACAGATGAATGAACAAGTGCTGTATGCACAGAGCCATTCTGTTTTATGGAGAGGGGAGGTGGGAGGACGAGCAAGTGGCACCCTGATTTGACCTTCTGCATCGGAAAGTACAGCGATTATCCCCACTTAGCCATTTATCAATGTTCCGGGGCTGCTTAGTGTACCACTTATATGTAGCTTTACATAAGGGATGATATCAGTACCTGCAAATGCAACCCAGAGTGGCTTTTTGGAAATGGTGTGGAGTGTGGGTTTTGGTTGCACAGAAAAGGAGGAATAAGGTAAGTACTTTTGCTTTACAAGCATGTAACCCTTGCAGTGCGGAAGTAGCCCAACTGTGGGGTAATTGTTTTGCCAGACCCTGGCATTAGGCTTTAAACTCTATGTATGGAAGTCACCAAACACCGAAGCCCAGTGCCAACCACCAAGCCCATGTGTTTCTCCAAATCCACTTCCTTCCTTATCATTTTTTTCTCTTTTATGCCATTAGCTTGTTACTCGCCTGAATATTTTTGTTGACAATTTTGCATGTGTGGCACCGGTTCTTTGTACAGTTTAGGGACATGCTCCCACTTGTGATGTAATCACACTAATAAGTAACATTCAGCTGTAAATAACAGCAGGCAACATTATGGCTGTAATTAACGCAATCCCCGGAGTGAATGAATATATGCTGCACGGATACTTGCCACAAGACAGAAAGAGTTGATGTTTCATTCTAAGTCTTAAAGCCAGGTCAGTCTCCTGGGGGCAGCTGTTGTGCACGTCCTCCTCATCACAGCTCTCCTCCCGATATGTCACCTCTAGCAAGAAATAAAACAAGGTCAGTTACCGCAGAAGGAGCAGCATTTCACAGTGACAGCCTGCTGACCAGAAGGTGACCCGCACAGTTTCAATCCCCTCTACGGCACGGCAACATGAAAACTACATTTGGAGCTCACGCGCTCTGTAGAAAATTGCCCCTAGACACTGGTCAAATGTGAAATTTAAAGACGGACGTGCAAACAATGTTTAAACCATTTAGTAGTTGGTTTAAAAAAAATGTTCAATTGATTTTTAGATACCGCTAATAAAAGTGCATGGATTTGCCTTTATATTAGCTTGTTGTCAGCAGCTAGAATAGAGAAGGAGATGCAAAGCTCTATTCCAGGGGTGTCAAACTCTGGCCCGCGGGCCAAATCTGGTCCACACTCTAATTATATTTGGCCCGCGAGAAAATACCAAATGTCTACTAGAGCTGGCCCGTTGGTAGACCGTGCATGCACCGCTAATACTACAAATCCCAGAATTCTCTGCTGGCACGTCAATCAGGACCCAGAAGCGCCCCCTCCTCTGTTGACATTCATTAGTGACCTTCCCCAATTTTAGATTTTTTTCAGTAAATTTTAAGGTTGGCCCTTGACTTTGTCCAAATTTTTCATTTTGGCCCACTGTGTATTTGAGTGTGACACCCCTTCTCTATTGCATTGCACCATGTTAGCATCAAACAGATAACATATTACTAGAAAAATCATGGGATGATTGTGCAATATAGACGAAAAAAGTTGTTTGCTTTACCCCCAGCTCTTTCCAGAACATACGTACCTTTCCCTACCTTTAATTCTACCTCCTTACCTTTCCACTATTTTCATTGCATGAAGTTTATGGTCCTGAATTATTAAAGTTCTCCAAGGCTGAAGAGGCTACACTTTCATCAGTGAAGCAGGTGATCCAAAAAACCCTGGAATGGTTCTGGTCCAGATTTGAAAACATTTGCTAACAAATAGCAAATGACTATCCAGGTTTGCTGGATCATTCAGCTTTGCTGATGAAAGTGTATCCTCTCCTGCCTTTAATAAATCAGGCCTAATATATCTGGAACCTTCGGTTTGGGACACGCTCCATTGAATTGCAACTGGCCAAAGCAACACCTGTCTAAGCTCCTGGCATCTGAACAAAGCAGCAGAGGAATAAAGGGAATGTAAGTATATGCTGGTTGGGATAGGTAAACAGCACCACTTACCGCTGCTTTATTTCAAGAATTGTTTTCCCCCAAATTCAGCTTGGAAACCAACATTTCCAGGAGTGAGTAGTCCCTGCAGATCTTACTGGTTCTCTATTCTGACTCTATGCCACTACTGTATCCTACAGTGAGATTGGAAGGAGCAGACAGTGAGGGATCCTGGGGACACGTTCTCCATAAAGCAAGCTAAAACAGCAGTGCCACCAACCATTATCTATCACAATTATATTATGAAAATAAGTCAAATCCACTGGCCTTCATGCCAATAAAAGCTGTAAAAAAATAAAAAAAACAATTCATTCCAGTTATTCATGTTAGATGTATTTGATAATACTGACAGTACAAGCACCATTTGCTAGGAAATAACTTGTCAATGTTGCATTAATACCAAGGTCGATCATACACACTACATAGGAAACATTGTTTCTCCAGCACTGCAGCTCAAAAATGTTCTATATATTTTTAGCGTGAAGAAAGGTTCGGGTCCTGGGAGTTTTTTTTTTTTTGCTATCTGGGGTACCCTTAAAGTGATTTTTCACTCACTTCCCATCAGGGGTGGGCATAGGGAGATGCAAAGTGAGCCATTGCACAAGGGCAGCCATTTTTGCATAGCGGTCCTTTGTTGGCTACATTCGCCTTCCTATTTGACTGACAACATCTTACCAGAGAGGAAGTAAGGAAAATCTTTCAAAAGGAACTCAATAGAGTAGGGGAATGTTAAAAAACTTTCATAATTATATTTCTTTTTGAGGCAAAAGACCCATAAAGCTGTTCTGGGTCTTCATGAAAAAATAGGTTTAATGGTTGTTACCAAAAACAAAATACCTTTACATTATTAAACAATTTTTTATTTGATAAAGAAAACTCTTTAATATAAACAGATCAGATGCATCAGGAATAGACATGAAAGTCCAGATTAAAAGTATATCACAAATTGTTTTTTTCTTTCTGAAGTGTGTCCAACACATTTCACAACATAGCTTCCTCGGGGGATATATGAGATTTAGAAATTCAAATCACTTATGTGATATACCAGAGAGAAATAGATGTACATTCAGCAAGGTTTGTGCTTTTTAAGCTCCATTTGCAGTTTTATATAACTTCCTGTTTCGTGAACGCATTGTCAGCAGGATAGGAAATGCCCCTACCAGAACAGAAAAAACCTAACAGGAGAACCAATATTTACCCTTCCCATTCCAACTACAGGTCGTCCCTGGGTTACATACGAAATAGGGACTGTAGGTTTGTTCTTAAGTTGAATTTGTTTGTAAGTTGGAACAAGTAGATTATTTTATTAAAATCAATTAGGACAGATATTTGTCTGAACATATGTTACAGCTCAGCTCTTAAGATCACCCACAACCTTAGCTGTGTTTAACAAAAGATTTCTTCTGCAAGTCATGCAAACTGCCCCTCCCCCCATCAAGCCTCCGTCCTGCACAGGAGAAAGCAGGGACGCCCTGTTCTTATCTAGGAGTCGTCCGTATGTCGGATGTCCTTAACTCGGGGACTACCTGTACTATAAAAAAATTGGCTCATCCAAACCTTGTGTAGGCTCTCTGATATAGCTTACCCATGGTCACTGAACTCATCCTATTACTCACAAAACAGTGTTCATGCCTTGCAATTGATCACTCTGGCCAGAACATTATGTCCAAAGAGGAGGTCTTCATGTTCCATGGTCTATATGTTCTTCATGCATGGACATCCCGGTTAGTTTGTGGTGTCTCCAACAGGACAGCAGGACGCTATCAACAATGTGTGGTCAAAACCTATACAGGACCAACGTTTGCCCCCCTTACCCCTGCCACTAGTTGGCACAAGCCTACTGTGCCTGATTGCCCTACATATACAATGCCCTGTGATTCCTCATATACATTATATATATAAGATTCCCTGTGATTCCTCATATACATTATGGCAAGGTTTAAGTTGCAGGGTTAGTAATCTATCTTACCCAGCAGAAGTGGTTAAACGAGTGAGCTGCCAAGTATATGCAGTAATACCCTGCAGGACCCACATTCTGTGGCTCAATATTGACAATGCCGTCTATCAGTAAATATCCCAGACTTCCAGAACCTGCATGAACGGCCTATTCAAACACCAGCGCTCAGACCTGCACACAGAGACTAAACCTTTCCAGCTCTGACAGCCAGGAGAGACTTGGAAAATTCCACCAGAAGATGGAACAGAACACCCCTTTCCCAATCTAATTCAGCAATGACTGCATACAATCCCCCTCTGTATACTGTGGAGCAGTCATACCAACACCCTCTCTGATCTAATGGAAAAGTGTGATATTGTTGTAGAATAAGGAGGTGTTGAGATCACCTTATATAACAAGTTAACACTTTTATCTCCTTTCCTGTGAAAAATCACACTGTGTACTGTTCTATCATAACATGATACAAAACTTTATTGTTTACCGTACTGTATTATTTTAATATTATAATACAAAACACTCTGTACTTCTATAGTGTTGTATTGTCACACAATCACAATGTTCTACAGCCATACTGTGTACTATGCTATTGTAGTGTAATACTGTTCGACAATCACACTTTTCCTTAAGCTGTCATAGTATAGTGTTTTATCACAATACAATCACATGCTATAATATAATATTTTAGTGTAATACTGTCCCATAATCAAACTGTTCATTGGGCTGTCATAGTATAATGTAATATTGTAATACAATCATATGCTATATTATGATATTGTAGTGTAATACTTTCACACAATCACACTGTTCCATGGGTTGTCATAGTACATTATTTTCATACAATCACACTCTGTACTATGATATTGTAGGGTAATACTATCCCACAATCACACTGTTCTTTGGACTGTTATAGTGTACTATTGTCATACAATCACACTCTATGTTATGCTTTTGTAGTGTAATATTGCCCCACAATTACACTGTTCCGTTGGCTGTTATAATGTAAAAGTATCAAGGCAGCCAGAGGGTTCCAGGCTGAGAAGGCAGCAAGAGGGTTCCAGGCTGAGGAGGCAGCGGGGGGGTTCCGACCTGAAAAGGCAGCCAGAGGGTTCTGGGCTGTGAAGGGAGCAAGAACCTGTTCCAGGCAGGAGAAGGGAGCCAGAGTGGGTTCCAGGCCGCATGATAGGGGACAGAGCTCCAGGAAAGCCAGCAGGCAAAACCAGATTGGAACGGTGAGTGAAACAGTGTTTATTTAGTGTGTGTTAGTAAGAGAGGGCACCTACATGACGTAACCAGAGGCCCAGCTGGGCTACTGTTTGTTATTTTTGTTGTGAAGTGCTGGAGAGTGTGCTGTAACACTTGCCTAAACAATTAAAATTTGTGATTTTTGGAGTCTGCTGCCTCTAATCTGCCCTGTAAGCATCCCGTTACCATGAGCAACCCCCAGTATTATACTACATATGATGCACAACTGCATTATTTACTGTGCTGTAATATTTTATTATTGTAATAAAAACACCCTGTACTATGCTTATATAGTGTTATATTTCATACAAACAGATTGCCATACAATCACCTCTATATGCTGTTGTAGTGTAACATGTCCCACAAATCACAATGCATCTTGGACTGTTATAGTGTAATATTGTCATGCAATCAGACTTTGTATACTGCAGTGTGGTCATACCAACACCTTCTCTGGTCTAGTGGAAAAGTGTGATGTTGTTGGGGAAAAAAGGAGATGTTGAGGTCAGGTTTTATAGCAAGTTAACACTATTTATGAAAAATAACACTGCATACTGTACTATCATAACATAATACTGTCACACAATCACATTGTTTGCTGTGCTGTAATATTTGGGTGTTTTTAACCGTATAGTGTAATTCTGCTGTAAAATCATTGTGTAATATTATCATAGAATTGCAGTCTGTACTGTGCTGATATAATAAAATACTGTAATACAATCACAGTGTTGTTTTATCACAGTGTAACATAGTAACACAGCAATGCTCCATACTGTACAATCATAGCATAAAACTATCATCTAATTACACTCAATAAGCTCTGATTCTAATCAGAATTGTCGGAACTATCTGATCACAACTATTAATTACTATTTGTGCCCTAATCTGCTTGTCGTTTAATTTTTTGTTTTTTTTATTTATTTTTGAAATGTATTTATTTTATTAGGCCATTCATGTTTGTCTTTTTTGTCATTATGATATTTGTTATATATGGTATAATACATCTTCTTGGGTCCCAGTATGATAACAATTTTCTTATTTGGGTCCCTAAATTTAGGGTCCTCATGTTTAAGAACACCTGGTCTAAAATAGCAAAGAAAAACTAAATATAAATATGCTACACACAATAAACCAAATGGTGAGGATTTAAAAAAAAAATGGTATATTGCTTAAAAATGATGAAAAGATATCAAAAACTTTGGTACAGTTTGAGCTATAAATGTGGACCAATAATACTTTTTTTCATTCAAAATATTTCTACAACTATACAAGGATTTGTGGGATTGTACAGAGAGGAGTTCATATCTTTAATTGTCATTAGGGTGACACTACATTAGCCCCTTTTGTTTTTACATTTATTTGGTATTTGGATTTGAGAACAGACATTTCTCCATTGTAGCTAAGTCTCAGGGTGGTCATACACAGCTTGGTAATTACAATTAATGCTCACGATTTCAAGTCACATTTGCAATTATATTGTTGTTTCTAATCTCCTAGGAGGAACGTATTGTCTTTGACAATCGGAGGTACTTATTGTGGCTTAGGGGGATTTTACAGTTTTTTGAGAAATCACCCACAAGAGGGATCTGATCCTTTCCTTACGGTAACAATTTAAGTACAATAAGACATCTCCCTTATGGTCATATCATGTCATCTATGGTCACCTTAACTGTAGACATTTGTACATACTCCCTATGACAGCACAAAACTCTCACTGGAAATAATGGATATGTCATAGACCTGCATTCACATAATAGAAATAAATATGACAAGAAATCTCATTACAAAGTTCATTAACACACTGTCATGCCTTAAAGTATCAAATTATAAAATTATACAGAAGATGAAGAAGTAGAGTTAAAGTGTATCTAAAATGTAAAGTATTTATTTTTATGTCTGATAAAGAGTGAGGAATGATGACGTCTCCTGTAGAGTTTTTCTATTTGTGTCCCTTTAGGAATGGGGGGTTCTGAATTTCCTGTCCCCTGGGTACAACAGGAAGTGAGTAGGGAAATCTCCTATTGTTTGTCCCAGGAAAGGATTTCTGTTCTGTTCCTGTTCTGTTGAAAGACCATTTGGATTCTCCCCCACTTTAAGTCCTGATGTGATTGGTTACCTTGGACAAGTTAGGACAGTAATCCCAATGACGAGACAATTAAAAACCTGACAATGTTTTTGACCCCTCACCACTTTATGGTGGTGATCATACGTTGACCCTTTGTGTTACTATCTAACTATACAATCATGTTGAAAGGTAATAAAGACTTTATAATGTGAGGATTATCAGTGGTCACCCAATGGCCAAAGAGGAATACGATGGATATAGAAGACTCAGCATTGAAAATGGTGGGGAAAGCAGCAGTAATAGGGTCATGCATTGAAGAGCCTGGCTCTATTTGTCATACCACTGTGAATAGACTTTCATTGCTGTAGTCCATACCTACACATACAAAGCTTCAATTGCCAACAAAAGAAAAAAATTCCCTGCCTCCTGGGGTTTTTTTGTTTATAGCTACACACTGTAGAGATTGGCCTTTTACACTGGGGCTACTCTGGGGCCAATATATGATCATCCACAGGCCAAGGGGGATCTCTATGGATTGGAAATCTGCTGAGGAGTCAGTAGCAAAGATGGTGGCTTCATAGAATGCAGTGGGACAAGTTCCTGTGCCTGTCATTGCTTCAGGGTACCTGTAAACAGGTAGGTCTGTGCCACATTTAGCAAACATGATGTCAATCATGACAATTATGACAAAAGCTCACTTACACCAAGAAATTAAATTCTGCATTAATATTTGCTCTAGGTTTAATAATTTTAGTTTTTACACTAATATATATATAGTGTGTATGTGAATATATATATATATATATATATATAAATATATATATATAATGGTAATATTAGTATATATTTATAATATATATATTATTAGCACTGCTCGGTTAGTCTGTATTCATTAAACCTAAACAGATTCCGTACCCATCCATCACACCTCCTTTGGACTGAAATACAAGTTCCTCTTTGGCAGTATGGCTGACAAGCTGCTTTGGAACTACATGCACAATTAGCAGCAATGTGTAGCCAATGAATATACAGCCCTAATGTATAAATCATGTAGTAGCCTCTAGCAGTTCTGTCAGATATCTGTCTGTATGTCAGAGTGCAATCTGCATCCAAGCTAAATGACCATTGCAAGAAAGACACGATAATTCACTTGGAGAAATGTGTCTGCCTGTAGAAAACAGAACTTGCCTGTGCATACATGAAAAAGCTATTTCAGAATCAACTTCATCATATTTTTAGATGCAGGTTCATAATTCAATATAATCACACATATTTGGATATTTATCACAGTCATGTTTGGGAAAAATTGTCATCAAATTCTTGTTTTGTGACTCATTAAGCCCAGAAAAAAATTCACATTTTAATGGTCCCAATTAGATCTGGATCTGTGCTTGGAATTATTCACCTGCTGAATGTGAACTGCTGACGAATATTGTCATTAATATTTCTGTATCTTTATATGACATATATCTGCTCTCTAAATGGATACACTATATGGCTTATCAATTGTGGGCATCTGAACATCAGAGCAATGTTGGCCACTTGGCAATCCAAAACCATGGACGTTAAATAACGAGAATTATCTTTTTATTTGAGGTTATAACAGCTTCAAATTTTCTGGGAACGGTTTCTATGAGATTTTGGGGTTTGTTCCTGGGAAATTGTGCTCATTCAGCCAAAAGAACATTTTGGAATTCAGGATCTGATGCTGAATAAGAAGCCCTAGCTAGCAATTATTGTTCTAATTCATCCCATAGGTGTTCAGTAGGGTTAAGGTCAATACATCGTACCATGTCTTTATGGAGCATATGGGTCATGATGAATCTGAAAAGGGCCCCATGTTTTTTTTTTGTTGCAAAATGTGTGTTAACAGACAAACAAAAAAAACTTTACCCCAATCTAAGACATTTAGGTCTGTTTACTGTTTTGGTTGCTTTAGGTAAATTGCTTGGTTCAAACCAAGGGCTATTTAGGTTCCCAACAATGGCCTTTCAACTAACTGGGAGTTGGGACTCCAAGGCCAAGTTCACACTCAGCTGTGATTGCTTAGGATTGTGATACAGAATTTAGAAGCAACAAGTTATTTTTGGGCACACTTTTTGCTTTTTCCCCTCTGGAGTAAGAACCACAAGGGCAACAAATGCAAATACATTACCTGTGGTGCGGTTTGCTGCTCCTGGGTGCATAGAATTGGTTTAGGTTTCAACTGAGAGCAGCTAACCTGGTTCCAACATTCACCCATTTGCCCCATTTGATGTTACTTTCCCTAATGGAATCTCAAGATATTATACTGTATTAGAAGTGAAGATGGAGAAGTAGGGCTTTCTAAAACAGTCAGCTCCAATTAAATAGAACAACTTATTAAATACACTTTCTGCATCCCTGTGAGATACATTCAATATTCATGTTGAGACTTTTCTCTTCCAAATGTCTCTAGCTAAGACTTTTGCCACCTAATGATTCATGCTAATCACAATAGGGCACGGGATTAAAAAAATCATATCAGTGAGCACAAATCATAACAACAAATTACACTTAAGTGGTCATTAGTATGTAATTGATCGCATCTCATATAGCTGAATTTACACTCTGCAATATATATTAGTATCATATTGAACATTTTTCTTTCTAGGTACCCAGGCAAAATTTAGCAGTGTCAGCATGGGTTGGTTAGCTCAAAATAACTTATGGCTTATTCGCATAAATAATTTCTATACTTTGTAATGATAAAGCTTTTTTAGGTGCACTGTTTAAATAAATTTCTTTTATTTTCCATTGAAAAGATGGCAAAGTCTAGACCAGTGTTTCTCAACCAGGTCAAGTCATCTACCATGGATGCCAATCTTTTTGGCTATCTGTAAGAGTGACATTCTTCCCAATTGCTGGCAATGTAAGGGGCATTCTTCCTACTCATCACCACACTAATGTACTGTGAGTTGTGGATATAGTAATTATAGAAGAGGTTCCTGAAGACCTGAAAGTTATTTCAAGGGGTCCCCCATGGTAAAAAGGTTGAGAAAGTCTGTACTAGACTATACAGTACTAGGCAGGTAACATTGATGCATATGATCACATTATTGGGAGCCACATAGGTTGGTTTAAAAACCAGTAGGAACCAAGATGTCAATGACAGCCAAGATTGAGAGCTAGTGCCCACTTATGTGTTGACTGCCAGCTCTCAAAGGGAAGACATTTATAAATCTACCCCCCATGTTAGGGGTATTCATTTACAGACTGGGGGCAGGTATTGATTAAACTAACTTTAAATACACTGAATTTCCCATTCAGAACCTCAGCGATCAGATTTTAAAAAGAAAAACAAGAACACTGAAAGTAAACTATGATTGGTTATGCTCAGTCCGTATTTTAAACAAAAGCATATAATTTGACTCTGTGCAACTCGCAGCCATAGCAATTTCACAAATACTAAAACACGCTGTGAATAATCTTTTTCCACATATGAGTTGCCCAAGGACTTTATTCGACCTCCCAGCTGAGCTCTTCTGATTCTTTCCGAAATGAATAAGAATCCAAAGACACCCTCTTGATTATCCCCTTGTCCAATTCCGAATGATATCTGCTGTACCTGAATGGAAAATTGTGTCTTCCATTTCAAGTCTGGCGATCAGTGACCACTGCCTTGGCATTTTACAGGCTCTAGATACTAGACATAGATTTGTTCCCCTCCTCACCAAATATATGTATGTAACTGAGTAATTATTAGATGTGACTGATAAAGCTTTTCAGGGTTTTTTTGGCTACCTTTGGAAACGCATTGCTTTTTAAAAGCTTTTCAAGGTCCTGCTTGATGCAGCCCATAAAAAAAAGAGTTTTGTTGACCCGATACTAATGGTGTTACTGTGCACTTTGATGTGGTTTAGCAACACTGGTAAACCAAATGACCAGATTTTTCTGATCGGGACATAACTATTAGAATTGGTAACACCCACCAACACGATACGTTCCAAATTTTGGGGATAGGAAAGACAGATAGACTAAAGGAAGAACAGTTCCTCCAAATCCAAGTCAGTTAGTGTTAGGGCTACACCTTCTGACAGGTGACGTGGGAATACCTGTGCTGAAGAGTTTAAGTGTCTCCCAATCCTCACAAGAGCACCCTGAAAGAGATGTTCTGCTGTGACCCCAGTGGCCAGTCAACTATTTTGCTACTGGACGAACACCGGGTCACAACTCCCCATCAAGGGCTAGCAGAACAGAGGACTTTGGTGTAGAGACAGCCAAAATCAGCTGTCATCAGTAAGATGACAGCAAGAGGCAAGGTCTAGGCGGACTGAGGTCAGGGCGGGCGGCAGGAAAGTATAGTCCAAGTCCAGGCAGAGGTCAGGGCAAGCGGCAGACAAGCATAGTCAAGGTCCGAGGACAGGTCAGGGGAGGCAGCAGATAATCATATTCAAGGTAAAGCATAGGTCAGGAATCCCAAAAGGCACAATATAGCAAAGTGTACAAGGCTGAAGATCCAGCAACCATAGCCTGGAATCAGGGAGGTATAAATATAGCTAGCAGCCAATAGCAGGACAAGGTTGGACCATGAACTACTCTGCTCATTGGCTGCTGCACATGCTGGTAAGAGCAGGGGATGCTCAAAAGGCAAATCTCTGCAAGGCTAAAGGGAGCCTGAGGATGCTGAAAGCTGCCGGACAGATGAGCTGCGGGTGGAGTGTTAGGAGTGGTAACAATGGTACTGTCACTCAGGTACGGAATATCACTTCTAGGGGTGACATTCACCTGCACCCACACACTCCTTCTTGCTTCCCTACAGACACTTCTTTCTTATCTCAATGCCCTACCCTGGAACTAGGCTAAAGCTAAGGTGATCACTACTGAACAATCCAACATTTTAAAAAACTCCTCCCAATATTTTTTTCAATTCAATATCCTAATATATATATATAATGAATATTAGGAACTTTAATTTGTTTTCATAGCATTCTGCAGTGGCCTAGGTAGTAGACCTTGGACTGGCAAAAGAAAGAGCAGCATTCTGATCCAATCAGGCTCTGCTGCATACACATGTTCCAAAATGCAACATGGTAACTGACAGAGAGAAGAAATAATTGGGCTCAGCAGTTTGCTGCTTGCTTTATTATTCTATCATAGAATTGGTACAGGGAAAGGCCAAACTTTATTGCAGTAGAAAAAGTCAGGTCCCTGCGCTGGCTATGTGGAGCTGAGTAAATCTCATTACTGGATGGACAGAACTCCAACCCCATTGGCAAGTAACATCTCTTATATGTGTATTGCAGCTGTATATAGCCCAGGCTTCTTTTTTTTCCCTAAAGTCCTCTCATCAATATTGATCAAATGTGAAGTTGATTGAAAGGTAATCAATATAATTTCAACAATGCTGATTAATTTTTTCAGCCTTTCATTTTACATTAAAAATTCTATTAAACTGAAAACAGAAGCGTGTCTGTGTACAATAAGAAAATAGAATTCCTAGGCCTAATCGAACCTATCAAAATGAAAATTAAATTTAAAAACAATCAGAGTGTATGCAGCTATTAGAAAGAGTCTAATAAGTGCCCTTTCCTCTGACAAGTGAGCTGTTAGACTGCTCTCACTGATTGCAATGTTATCTCTCACACACAATGATGAGGGATGTTCACGACTTTAGAAAGGCATACAATGAAGATTGCATTTAGGTTATTATTCATTTTATGTCACCTCTTTGCTTCATTTACTTGTTGGTTCCTGCACAACAGTCCCAAATCCAGTTACTATGTAATGCTCATATCAAACAAAATTCTCTTTTTTAACCGAGCAACAAAATCTTCCTCCATTTGTATCTTACCCACTTCCCCTCCCAGACACTGCAGAGAACAATGGGAGGGTTTCATCAGCAGACACAAAAAGCAGTGGGCAGGACTTGATTTGCATAAACAACATTTTTCATAACAGAATAGTACATTTCAAATACAATTTTTTTGTAAAATCATTATATTCATGCAGTGGGGAGGGGTCTTGTTCTACAAAGCTATACAATGCCGTCTATGAATGCTATATATTACATACAGTATGTTGTCATTTCATATTGCACAAATACCTGACGCGTTTCGCCAGACTGGGCTTCTTCAGGGGATTGAGGAACTTGGTGTTTGTTACTTCATAGTCACAAATACCATGGGAGCATACATAGCTTCTGCTTGTTTCAAGCGGGAATGGCTTATTGAACAGGTTGACCATATCTATTTGGTAGAATGTACTGTTATAGGCATCCAATCAACTGGTTATCATGCTTGTAAAATCTGGGTTGATTAAGGGTATTTAATATATCTCGTGCTTGGTACAAAGTTATTGCTTGTTATTGCTTCTAATTGAGCAAAGCAGCAGATCTCCTAAAAGTGGGTAAGTGGTCACATTTGTGGCAGAACAAATTTAAATGTCTATAAAGGAAGTATCCTCCTGTTCAATCGGAGGTTCTTGATGGTATAGTGGTGGGCCAGCCGGCAGCCTTTGCAGAAGGGTGGAGTAACTTGGTGAAGAGGAAACTTGGACGCAATGACTCTATACCAAGCACAACATATATTAAATGGTCTTAATCAATCCAGATTTTACAAGCATGATAACCAAGTGATTGGATGCCTATAACAGTACATTCCACCAAATAAAAATGGTCAACCTGTTCAATAAGCCATTCCCGCTTGAAACAAGCAGAAGCTATGTATGTATCTATGGTATTTGTGACTATGAAGTAACAAACACCAAGTTCCTCAATCCCCTAAAAAAGCCAAGTAGGGTGAAACGCGTCGAGTATTTATGGCATATGAAATAACAACATACTGTATGTAATATATAGCATTCATAGACGGCATTGTATAGCTTTGTAGAACAAGACCCCTCTCCACTGCATGAATATAATTCAGTTGGGATAAGGGTCATATAAGTGATCTAATAAAAAGTTTGTATTTTACATTTTCTATTCTGTTTGAAAATGAAATTTTTGTATATATTTTGGAACACTACTACAAGCCAAAAAAAACCCTCCTTTTCTCTCTTCGAGTGGTACCACTAGTATACCACAAACATGTTGTTTCTGCATATAAGACTGGGGAATTGGATGCAAAATGAAAAATCTAATCACCAATCACACCATAATTATTCAAACCAATAAGGACTTGATTTGGCCAGATGCTGATTAGCAAGCTACAGCAGTGACAATACTGTTATTCTCCCCTCTACTGTTATGCTCCCCTTTTTTATTCCACCGTGGTACAAGCAAGCACAGCTGACATGAGGGTGGCAACTCTGCTGTGAATTCAGAAGCAGTGCAGTATTGTTGCCACCTCTTTACTGGAGCTTCAATAAGTTCAATAAATTCCCTAACCAGCTTCATAGGTGGGACTTTGCTATGTGATTACCAAAAAATGAGAAAGCATTGTAGAATTGCAACAGCTTTTTTGGGAGGGGGCATAGTTTTACTTTGACATCTATGTCACAAAACTATAATTTGGGAACTTTTGGATTTAAGAACAGAATGTTATAAGCTGCAGGCTCTATAGGAACTGTTTTGAAAAAAATCACATAATAGGTGATGAGTGGTGTGAGCTAAAGGGGGCAAAAAGAATTCAATTAGATCTTTGATGACATCTCAACATCCCTCTTTCAAGATTCGCTGTGCCAATGATTGGATGCCCAGAAACAAGCACTGTTACAAGAAGGTGAAGCTCAATTAACCCTGTGCTAAGGACCTGGAAAGGGGGGAGGTTTGGATACAAGTTCCTGGGCAGTGATGGGGTGCATACAAATGTATGAGCATTAAATATATATTTTTTTAAATGGTACAAAAAAGAAAATAAAGCACACTGATGTACACAATGCACATTACATTCTGCTAGTTCAGTCCCTGTACTCTCTGGGTCAAAGAATATTTCCATTGCCACAGTTTGGGCACAAAAATTATATGTGCCACCTGTGGGAGACCTGACACCCTAACTACAGAGTTTCTTGTATAGACAGAAATCCCACACTTAGCAGCAACAATTAGAGTCTAACTGGTAAAAGGTCCATCACTGGAAAGTCCGCTGCTCTGTTCCCCCAAAGCACTAAGCACAGAGCTACAATACAATGAATTCCACAAGGTCCACACCATTGTTCCCAACCAGGTTCCTCCGGAAGTAACGGGGGGTTCCTTGAGCAATTTGTACCTCTCAGGTCAGACTAAGTGACACCAGTGATTTTTTTGGCTTTCTGTAAGGTGGACTTCTTTCTTATTCACAGCAATGCAAGTGGTATTCTTCCCACTGGCCACCACACTAATATAATGTGGATATAGAAATTATAGCAGGAGTTAAAAAGGTGGATTATAGCTGCTCCGCACCCCTGAAACTATTATATGATAGAACTCATATCAAGTAGTGGCAAGATCTCAATAATAACAGCTGAGGGTCGGATTTCTGCATAGACTAGAAAAGCCATGGCTAGGGTACCAGATCACTCAGTGGTGGCACACACACATTTCAATGGCACATGTGTGTCATGTATCAGAAGGTTCCAATTTGCTGCCCTGCCTTCTAGAATGATCTAAATAGTCCTCATTGTGGCTACCTTTGAACAATTTGGGAATTTTTGTTTGAGTTCACCTGTTCTGTGTCCATTCACTAACTACTAAATAAGTAGTGTGACGTTCTGCCTAACCCTCTAATCACCCGACTTTGGTATGTCTTGTGTAAGATAGATAGATAGATAGAAAGATAGATAGATATTAAAATTGATAAAATTATTACCATATAATGGGTACAACATAATGTAAGTCCCTAACAGCCAAAATTTTTTTGCCAGCCTCTGTATGCAGCTTCAATGAAAAGGGCCAACAACCAATAATGGCAAAAAAGGGCCAACAACCAATAATGACAAAAAAAGGACCATCAACCAATAACTGTAAAGGAAAGAGCCATGAACCAATATGGGCAAGGAAAGGGTCATGAACCAGTAACAGCAAGGAAAGGGCCATGAACCAATAAAGGCAAGGAAAGGGCCATGAACCAATAAAGGCAAGGAAAGGGCCATGAACCAATAAAGGCAAGGAAAGGGCCATGAACCAAAAAAAGGCATGGAAAAAGCCATGAACCAAGAATGGAAATGAAAGGGCCATGAACCAATATCAGAATGGAAAGGACCATGAACCAATAATGGAAAGGAAAAGGCCATGAACCAATATCTGCACTCAGATAAAAGTTGAAATACAGCACTTATCATATTTTGGAATTCAAAGGAACAATATCCAAATTTTTAATTGCTAAAGTAAAAAACGGATCCAGTTAGGAAGTTCATCCACCCTTGAGGAAAGGGATTTAAAAAGAAAACAGCAATAGTTTCCCAAAAAAAAGTATTTTGCCCTCCAGTAGACGAAGGCTGCGATAGCCTGTGAGATGCTGAACTTATTACACATAAATACTTAGTGGCTTCCACTGCTTGTCATGATGATCCATTGGCTTTAGTGCTTCATGACCCACCTCAACACTACAATCCAGTGTTAACTACACTTACTGTTAATATTCGTTTCCAGACCAGTGACTCTAAATAATTAATTCAGAGGCAGCTTAGCAACTAGCATGCTCAATAAGAGGTCAGCAACGGCAGCCTACAAATTTATCTCAGGGCAGGTTTATTTTTTACTAAGTGGATCTATGTCGCTTCTTTTGATGAGTTTATTTTGAATCTTTTTTTTAACTCTAACCGATCAACAGAGGGTTATTTAATTGAAGCCAAGGTATTGGCACACAGTAGACTGAATGAGACGTGTTCAGGTTCTGACCAGCTCATTGGTACCAATCACATGACCCCCCCCCCCACCGGCATGCAGAATAGTTTCTAACATTCATACAGAAAGGTAAAGATTTCACTTGCATTGTTAAATTTGGCCAACGAGTGATTTATTTGAACAGCAACAGACAGTAGGGCCACTTCAACTATAACATTTTGCTCCAATACATCAGAAATTTCAAGACTACAATGTGCTTTCCAATGTATAATGAGGACATAAGGCCATTTCAGACTTGTTCTACAGCAGGCTTAGTTGTGATTCCAAAGCTCCCATTCAACTGGTTGGGAAACATCTTGTGCACATATTTACACATATTTGTGCACTATAATTTTTATAGCGGTGCAGTTCCTGAAAGTCACTACTGGCCACACAGTTGCTTTTCCTCCTCTGGAGGAAGAACAGCACCTCAACCTCACTCAACTCCCTGTCTCCTGGTGGCTCTTTGTTTAGGCTCTATACTGTATAGCACATATGCCATGTAGCCTAGAGCTCCGCTCTGTGTGCAGCACCGCAGGGGGTTACAACATCTAACGGCTGAAGGGGATCACTGTCTTCACAGAAGTCCCCCATAGAGCCAGCGGTAAAGATGGCCTTTGTCATTGTTGGCCCCTGATGGCCCCTGTCATTGTTGCAGAGTGACTGCACACAGGTAAGTATGTGCCATAATTGGCAAGTATACTGTGCACACTTACTGAATATTGAAGAAGCACCCACCAACAAGTTTAGTTCCACTTTAAATAGTGAAAAAAGAGAACACATAGTCACTTTGCATTTGTGCAAGAAAGGTATTTCTTAAAATATTAGCTGACCTGTTAAACAAGAACTAGCTCTGCACTGACTGCACTGGCAAATCCTAAAGCTGAACTCTAGGAAACTACCTTTGCAGTGGGATTGCCCCAGAATCAAACAGAAGATTTGGACTTGCTGATGTTGTACATTACAGTCTTCTTGAAATGTTTATATTACAGATAGCAAAACAAAGTGCACATAATAATCGCCTACAAGTGCACCCTCCTTTCCCCAAGATACAGACTTTTGCAGGAGTTTTTATAACGTTTTATCATGCCGTGTTCCATGTGACCCCTGGCTCAGGAGATAAAACCCAACAGGAAGCCAATCCATGAGTAAGTATGCATGGGGAGGAGAAGGGGACACTTGTATACTACAGCGGGGTAGGCAGGCAGGATAAGGGCACTTTGTGCAAAGCACTCTTATCCTTAACATAGAATTCCCTTGTGGACTACAACGTAGACGTTTATTGGAGAAGGAATAGAGCCGTTTTGGTTTTGGTCTTTTAAACTTTTAACTTTATTAGAAATCTTACCGGTTGCATTTGCTTCCTAAATCACCTAGAATGAAAAACCTTACGCTGAGGAACTAAAAGTCTCAAATCTTTTGGGAAATGCAGTTCCTGGATAAACTCTAAATGCTGATTTGAAATAAAACTAATTATTATGGGAAACAAGCAGACTTTATTTTGTCCAGGTTTAACAAATTTATTGCTGGATTCTAAAATATGCAGAAGCCATAACTCCCATTTATGGACACCAGCATAGAATGGCCACCTAAACCCAGTGGGGCATTTTCCTCCTTTATATCAATATTTAAAACTACCCAATGCAACAATACGATGAATGGATGAACAGTTTAGTGCATTCCATTACCAGTTACAATTATTTATAGGGATCTGTACACCAGAACTCCAAGAGTCATTTGAAGAAGAATGACATTTGGTTCCAAAATAGGGACAATCCTACCATGTATGGGACAGTTGAAGTTCTACGTCAGATTTGCAATTATGAAGCTGCAGAGTTTTGTGACAACTACATGACATGCAAACTTTTCAGAGCCGTCACCTCTCTTGCAGTGATACAAAGTAGGGTCATTAAAGGGAGCGTCTGTCCTGCAGATTGGGTAATTAGCCGCCTCTAATAGCTCCAGTTCATGGTCCTGGCCCACCTGTGCAGCAGCACCAGGTGGCCTTGTGTGTCTAAATCCATCTGTTTTCCCTTCACAGTTGGGTAGTCTACGCTCCTGTCTTGGTGCAGGCGTTACCCATCAATGCGTTATTTTGGCCAGCAGTCTCCTATCAATTATCGATGTACCCGGCTTTCCTAAACAAGGTGCATTGCACCAGCTGCCACCCTCATCTGTCAAATTTAAGTACCCTTATAAAGTGCAAAGCGTGGTCGCCCATAGCAACCAGATGTCACCTTACATCCATCTAGAACAGTAAGGGAAGTGAAAGTCAACTGCTTATTATGTTCAATATCTTTAAACTCCGATCTCACTTTTGTTGGAGTGCAGTAACTCATAGCAACTAGATTTCATTGTTTTGCAGTATCATTCGCAGTATCATTAAATAACTATTCTGATTATTGTATTATTGTATTATTCTTATAATAAATATCCCTTGCAAAGGTAGGTTTGTCCAACATGGTACTTTTCTCAATATTGTGAATACAAAATAAACAAATATTTACTTAGCAGATATAAAATGTAATAATATTAGATTCTTAAAGGACCCTTTCATTCATCATATATTATTGATAATATAATAACATTTCATACAGAGCCACTCATTGATTAGTCTGCCATGGTGGGTTACCAATCACAATGTCTAACTTATATGCCCCATGGGGAATCCCATTTTTCTGTTCCCCTCCATCCACTGCTACAGTCTGCAAAATATAAACTCATACAAGTTCCCATCCGAGAAAGTAGGGCTGCCATGTAATGGCCACAGCAGGTTGGCGGAGCTGGGAACTCAAGCGCGGTGATCTCACCACTGAGATCCCAGAAACTTAAAAACACCTGGGGGGGGGAATGTTTCACCTTGCCAGTAAACTGAAATAATCAGTTATAGGAGGAAGAAATATTGCACACCAAAGTCCCTGTTTGTTTTTTCTCATCTGGTTTACTGGACAAGTTTTTGATACCATGTATATTCGCAACGAGACTGTTTTAGAAATCCAGCTGACTGCTGCACAAAAAGTGAGCCGATATAGAAAATTAATGATGTGATCAAAATCATTACTGAACGAATAGTTTAAGCTGAGTGCTCGGCGTCTTTATACATTTATAAGGAGAAGGGATCAGATACTTTGTGTTGTTTTTGTCAACTGTTGGGGTAATTTTTTTGCAAGTTGTTCTTTGGTGACAACAGCTGTTCGAGGGTATTTATTAAGGCAAAAAGTGGTGCAATAATCCCGACCAACCAATCATATTTAATTGCTTTTTAAGATGATGAATTTTTGGAAGATGGTTGTTATTGGGCTACCAACATTTGTGCACAATTTATTCTTTTCAATGCATTTTTCAACAATCAACTGGAGCTATCAAAATGCAGCCTATACCTGTGTACAGGTGTGCCAGGAATGCCTTTAGAAGAATAGATAGATAGATAGATAGATAGATAGATAGATAGATAGAATGATAGATATAGATAGATAGATAGATAGATAGATAGATAGATAGATAGATAGATAGATAGATAGATAGATAGAT
>NC_092866.1:54044648-54078081 GCF_032062135.1 Pyxicephalus adspersus | reverse complement strand
ATAGATAGATAGATAGATAGATAGATAGATAGATAGATAGATAGATAGATAGATAGATCTGCATTTCCTAAACTTTGTAGTTTTACATCTGCTGGATGTCTTTGGGTTGTTATGCCAGACAAATGGATAAAAAGAAGTCCTAACATTGTTGTGACAGATGATGGACTTTGGGTGGTCTTCCTATAGAACTGAATCCAACATTCACCAAAGCATTTCCTGGTAGAGAAATGTTCCAGGTCCATGAGTTTCAATGACAGAGATTGGTTCTCCACCAGGGAATGTTTTGGTGAATGTCAGATTTGCTGCTTTATAAATAGACAACTTGGAGTATTTATTCACAAATAGGAATGATAGATAAATGATAAATAGATAGATAGTAGATAGATAGATAGATAGATAGATAGATAGATAGATAGATAGATAGATAGATAATAGATAGATAGAATAGATTAGGTTGAGGCTAAATAGATTCATAAACCTAACATTAAACATCTATATAAAAGACAAACTTATAGTATAAATGCCAAATGGGAAAGACTGACAGATAGACAGGGAAATATGGAACATATGGAACATATAGTACAACCACTGCTGGATCGGATAGATAGATAGATAGATAGATAGATAGATAGATAGATAGATAGATAGATAGTCTGGGTACAGGGACAAGTTTGCAGTACTTTTGAAGGCACTCTCCTCTGAGGATATCAGCCTCCTAATGCCAGTGCCATGTATGCCTACTTCTCTAGGGTATGACCCTGGGCATGGAAGATGCCATCCAGTGCACTGCCCCTTGTCCCTCCCAAAGCTTGTGACACTGGCACAGTAACTGCAGTCCACACAGCACTCACCTCCTCACTGTGTTGCTGCAGAGTGTTGCTACTGCTGCTGATGGGAACAGAGGATCCTCAGTGAGGTTGCAGTAAAAGAAAAAAAATGTGGCAGCCCATAAGCTTTCCTTCCACAGTCCTCAGATTTCAATCCCCCAGCCTGTTACGCCAATGCCATCCATCCTCCTGGTGCTTGCCTAATTTTCTGGGAGTAGCATAGCCCCCCATTGAAGAGTGCCAGGGTAGATGCCTGGGTATGGCTTCCTGTGCAGATGGCAGAGTGACTTAGTGTGAGCAGGGTAGGGAGGGCTGGGGGACAGATGCAGGGCAGCAGATATCTCACTGCAGTCCTGCTGAAATGGATGTGTGCCTCTTACCAGGGCACTGAGATATTCCAGGGCTGGGAACAGCTCACTGAGGAGGAGGAGGAAAGAGAAGGGGGAAGAAGGAGGGTGAAACAGGGGGAAGACACATCAGGGAGGACAAAAGCAAGGCAAGACAGGCAGAGCAATGGGGAAGAGGTGTCACAAGGGATGAGAGGGGTGTCTAGAAGTCAAGAAACACAAGAGTGAGAATTGGTACAAATAGTGTTGCTTAGTTTTTATTTCTGTCTGTCAACTATTTACTGTACGTGGCTATCACCTGCCTAGCAAACCCACTCATCTATTCGCATTTATCAATATTTATTTCCATGCTTAGCTGGCATATTATTGGCACATCGTTACAGGAAGAGATGGCAGAAGGTCCTTGTGTGAAATAATATCACCGGTGATGTTTACTGATGCTTTATGTTGGTTGATGGATGTCCTCTTAGTGTAGTATCAACCGATAAAGCTTGTGTCTTGGAGGGCATCCACAGGGTTCTACCGGCAAGCAAAGCTATTTTGGCCTTTGGAAAGGTGCCCGTGATGGCACAGCCAAACCCTCCCTTCCAAGGCAGCCCCTTGGTTTTTATTTATGATGGTATAATTGCAGGTAGAGCTGTTTTGGCTCTTGGAAAAGTGCCCGTAATGGCACAGCCAGGAGCAAACCAAGGTGAAAAGTTTAATGTGCTCCCCCTCCCTTGCACAAGGTAACCACTTTTTCTGCTTACCCTTGGTCTAAACTAATGGTTGAAATTTATCAGTTTGGGGGTGATGGTCACTGACGCTTTACATTGGTGAAGGTCCTCTTAGCCTAGTTCCAACAGTACAATACCTTTTTCTTAGAGAGCGCCTACAATGGTCCACATGCAAGCAGAGCTGTTTTGGCAATTGGAAAGGTGGACTGCCAAAAACATCTAAGGGCAGAAGGCCAAGGTGCCCCCTACTTTCCTGACAACCCTTGGTCCAAACAAACAGTTGTGATACTCCAGGTTGGGGAGGGTGATATTCACTGATGGTTTACATTATTGGATATTAATATATTATTATTAATAATAATAAAAATAATAGATTTCCTTTTAATATCGTACCAACCGGACTATGCTCATGTTTCAGAGGGCACCTACAGAGGTCTACCTGCAAGCCGAGATATTTTGGCTCTTGGAAAGGTACCAGTAATGGCACAGCTAGATGCATCCAAGGCACAGCTAGATGCCCAAGGAAGCCACTTTTCTGATTAACATTGGTCCAAATTAACAGTCGTTATAAACCAGGTAAGAGGAGGTGATATTCTCTGTCACTTTACATCGGTGGATGTCCTCTTAGCGTAAAGTTCCAACCAGACATTGCTTGCAAGCAGAGCTATTTTGGCCCTTTTAAAGATACCAGTGATGGCACAACCATAAAAAAATGCCTCTTGCCTTTACTCATGGCAGCCCCCTTTTCTGCTTAGCCTTGATACAAACTTACGGTTGAGATACAGCAAGTGATGTTTACCAACACAATATATTGCTGGAGATCCTTTTAGCATAATACCAAGATAAAAATGTCTCAGAAGATACCTGCAGAGGTCTACTGCAAGCAGAACTACTTTAGCCCTTGGAAAGGTGCCAGTGATGGCACAGTCAGTAGCACCCAAAGCAAAAAGGCAATGGTGCTCACCCTCCTCCCCAAGACAGCCACCATTTACTGCTTACCTATGGTCTAAACTGATGTCTAAGGCTCAGCAGATGCTGAATGGGCAGGACCTACAGAACCTAAAGCACACCCAGCCAAATGATTATATTTTTAGTTTCAGACAGAGTGAGGATGAATTACATTTTCTGTTAGGGTTTTATTAGACCTGTCACATGGATCCCTAATAGATACCACAAGTAGCTGTGATTTCAGATATCTCAAAGGAATGATTCACCCTTTTTATCAGGACGGTGGCCCACAGCTATGATGTGCAGTCCACAGTGGACCGAGTACATCCAGAAAGAAAATTAATGAAGTTGGCTAGAGGAGATAAAAAAATAATGCAATGCCTGACCAAACTAAATATAAGTCACATGCGTGTGTTAGTGTTACAATTACTTTAAATAATAAGACAGCTCAGGGTTCCTTATGAATGAGGATTTTTATTTAGATTATTATCTAACTGAAAGCTTTTACTAACTTGACAAAATTGCAATAAAGTAACTTTTTGGGAGATACATATATAAGAAGTAAGTACACCATGAAAATGATTCAACAGGAAAATACTAGATTTTTGTCCACACCTCCTATACAGATAAAGGAGATATATAACAAGAAACATCAGCCTATACAATTATTTAAATAATAATAAAATATAATTATCTGAATATTCATATCATGATTGATCAAACACGCTTTATTATAATTCAAAATTCATAGATGACTCGATGACTGCAAGCTGGCTAGAACTTGATGCAACAAAGATACTTGAAATCATTTTCATCACCATGCTTCAAAGTTGGTATCAGTAATTCTCCTGAAATACTGCCTTTGGTTTGAGACAAACATGTTCCTGCGGTCCCATTACTGTAGTTTTAATTCATCAGTGCACAGCACATTCAAAAGGCTTGGTCTTTGTATGTTCAGTAGCAAGCTGTAGCCTTGTTCTTTCTGGATAGCAAATGCCTTTTCCTGGCACACCTTCTATGCAGTTTTAATTTGTGCAATCCATTTCTGATTGTAGATACATGCACTTCAGCTGAGATTGTTGCAGAATTTACCTGCAGATCCCTCAATATAATTTTGGAGTTCTTGGAGGCTCTTTATGCATCAATCAGTTAGCTCTTGGTGTCAATTTGCTGGGCCTACTAGTGCTTGACAAATTAGCAGATTAACAATTAGACTAATAGTCTATAATACTTTTTTTTCCCTACAGAATGATGATTAATTTAAATAATTTGGGGATGATTTTAATACCTAGGCCAGCTCATAGGCATCCCCAACCTTCTTTTTAAGGGCCCTAGAGAACTCTTTTATCCTTGGCTTGATGACGTCACACACGCCAATACCAAAAAGCTCACCAAATCCCAAATATTTGGGGTTTAAAACCAAACTAAACTAAAATATATTAAAAAAAATAACAAAATAAAAACAGTAATAATACCAAAATAAAAAATTGTTGCCAGGCAGATCCTTTATTGCAGAAGGTACATGCAATGGCCTTTCTACCTTATAATAAACTTACTGAGTACAATTTTTTAATAACACTTGTCTGTCCTCACCACCTTCATCCGCTCCTCTACCGGGTGTCAGGTCTTCAACCATTTTGATTGGCCAGATCGGAATGATGTAACTCCTGTGCCAGTGCAGCCCAATGTACTTGGAAAAAATAAAGATTGCTAACATGCAGACGGGACATCTCCTGTCCATTCTGCAATAAAAATCCTGCATTACTAAACCAGTTCCATTGGCATGCTCCATAACATTGGCACTTAATCTTGTTCCATTTTCATGGGTAAGAAATGGTGGTAAATTCAGTGGTGTCCTTACTTTTTCTTTTTGACAAATCTGCTTTTTTATTCCTTTTGATTCTGAGAATACACCAAACTTAATCATTTATTCAGTTCTTTATTTGTCTTTATATATTATATTAAAATAAAGTTTGCTTGTTCAGTCACTTCCATAGAGCGTACTTACTTCTTCACACAACTCGGTATACATGTATCCCAGGGACACATTGGGAGAAAGAAACTGGTAAGAAAAGATTGCTCCCCGTATTATTCAAAACTAAAAAATGTATTTACCTTCACTTTAATTCCTCTATAATGCATATGCTGTTTCTCTGCATCTACCCTCATGAGGATGATTTTAACAGATGTCCTGTAAATAATTTATTCAGAAATATAGCATGCATTTTCATGGCCAATATGTAAATATGAGCATACATATATTATAGAAAAAAAAATTTTGTACGTGTTGAGATTAACCCAAGTCCTGAAAATACAAATGAGTTCTCCTGGTAAACCTGACAACCATGATAATGAGTTGTCAGCCCATATATTCACAGCAGGGAAAGGGAAGGAGATGATGTTATTTGTGGCATCCCTGGCATCCCTCCAACAAGTCTTCTCCTTCTGGTCTGATAGATACTTGATATATACACAGAGCCATCTAGTGGCTGTAGGGAAGACTTACAGCTCACTCGTGTAGGATTGGATGCAGGGGATGCCAGGTTTTGTACATCTCAAACCTGACAGCAAAAACATAAAGCTGATAATAAGTAGCCTTACTGGAATGTCAGATGTAGTTTCAACATTTTTAAAGTGTATGTAAACCTAAATAGTGAACTTATCTTCTTTCCCTTTTCGTCTGTTACATATACCATCAAAAGCATTTTGTTATATCTTCAATCTTATTAGAAATGTATATTGTTCTGTATCCAATGCTCTCCTTATTTGTTATCTCAAGGAAAATATTTAACCCTTTGTGTCCTACTGTGGGCTACAAGACAGTCACTATCCCTATGTTGTGGAGAACACAGTGGACAAGGCTGACACAATTCAGTTCACAACAAAAGTTTTTTGTAGTAAGACCAAGACTAGAATTTGAAAGCTGAGTATATCATGGGAAATGTATCATTTAAGGGGGTTAAATAAGTTTAGGAAGAGTTCTATTTAATAGCTGTCATTAGTCCTGCAAGGGAGTGGTGGCTCAATAGGTTGTCAAAATTCTAGGCCCCCAAGCAGTACTGATATGATAGACAGTCAGCTTGTGTTCTGTCTGATTATGACTGTTGGGGTGGTACAATAGTGCAACCATTTGATAGTATTATCCTTAATTTATTAAGTGCAAATGTACTACAGCATTTTACAATAAAAAAAGGCTGAAAGTGACAAGGTTTTACAACCTTGACAAGTACAAACTTTGACACCGGAGACCCTGCTCAACTACGTTTACAATCAAAGACGGGAGCCCAGTATTTAAAATAATGAGTTTGAAGGGCTTCTTTAAATGCTAAAAAGTTGTAGGCAACCCTAATAGACAACTAAGGGAATTACAGATAGTGGGGACAACCCTAAAGAAGTCTTGGAGCCATGCAAAGGAAGAGGTTATGAGTGAATAGGTAATTTAAGAAGTGGAGGGAGAATGTTTAGGGTTTAATTATGTAAAAAGCTGGAAATATAAAAAGGACGGCTGTGGAGTAATTTTTAGGCAACCCACAGTAGCTTGAAGTGAATTCTGAGTTGAAGTGTGAGACAAATTAGCTTGATTTATTAAAGCTATTCAAGGCTGGCGAAGATACACTTTCATCAGTGAAGCTGGTTGATCCAGCCTACCTGGAAGTAGTAGATTGATATTTGTTAGCAAATGTTTTCAATCCTGGACCAGTTCCATTTCAGGTTTGCTTTATCACCCAGCTTCACTGATGAAAGTATCTACTCCAGCCTTGGAGAACTTTAATCAATCAGGCTCATTGAAAAAAAAAATGCAGAGCAGCAGATGAGGAGTAGTGGGAAGGACAGATAAGTCAAGCAGCATCATTTAGGAAACCTTTGCCTAAACTCTGTCATGGTGGACCAATGATAGTTACTCTGTAGCTGGAGATTGGTGGTTAGCCAGTTGTAGCCAATTAAGAGGACTCTTTGGGGATTAGGAGATTGGAGACTAGGAGCATGCGTCTTAAAAATATTTAGGTGTTTGGAACCAGTTTGAGTAATACATTTCAGTACAAGAAAACATTGGCTGAACATTCAACAATGTGGACATTCTGTTATGTGGGCACTATGTAAAAAGTCCAATGGAGGAACCTCATGGATCATTGATACCTCAATGTAGGATCAATGAGGATGTGTCCAGGCTCCTCAGGGGACCTTTTTTTGTGTTGTGTACTTTAAAAAGTGGTAGGTGCCTGATGATTTTGTTCCAGACATAGAAAGCCTCTACATATTGGAATGGACTATCTAAAGAAACCCATTGAAGAACCTCAGGAGGTGTGGAAGGTTACGAGCTTTGAATAAAAGGAGATGTGTGGTGGACTGGCTTCCATGGTAGGATTGAAGGTGGCCTGGGGAACATCTTTTAGTGTTACCTACTTAATAAGTGGGCTGGTGATTCTGCTCCAGACATGGAAAGCCTCTACAGGTTGGTTTGAAATGTATAAAGATACTTAAAGAGCAAGAACACGTATACCCCTGCCAGTGAGGATAGTGTCCTAGAAACTGGCATCCGTAGAATACCAGAATGTGGTCTGGCACCTCTGAGGACCTTTTTGGTGTTGTGTACTTTACACAGATTACAGCTTGTTATGGACTATGTACAGAAACCAATGAACCAATGAAGAACCTCATGGTGGAGATAGAATAGGGCGCCAGCTTTGAATCTAAAGGGATAGTGTCTGATTGACTGGCTTCAGTGGTAGCAAAGAAGGTGGCCTGGGGACATTTTTCTTGTTCCAGATTAATCCAGACATGATTTTAATTTTGTTTTAAGCCTCTACAGATTGGTATGGACTATGTAGGGAAATTTATGGAGGAGGTGCAATAGACCTTTAGCATAGGTGAGTGTTTGATGGACTGTCGTTAGTGGTAGAACAAAGTTAGCCTTGGGACCTGGACCTTGTCCTTTGAGGCCTGGTGATTCTACTCCAAGGAATCTATAAACGGATATTTACTTACTAAAGGAACCTATGGAAGAAGGATATGAGGGAGATGGGGAAGGGCATCAGTGTGTGTGGGAATGGGCTCAATGAGATTGGTGAAGGGTTAGCATAGTAGAGCGAATAGTGGTCTGACCTCTATGGGACCTTACTTGTGTTGTGTACTTAGCAATGTGGTAAGTAGCCTGGTGATTCTTCTTTGGATACAGAACACATCTACAGTCTGCTATTTACTTTGGCTTTCTGCAGCTCATTCCCTTTAGGATGTGTTGAGATTGGCAGTCACCTATTGGGGAATTTATTATTTTTCAAACAGGTGTTTTTTCTTGCAAGGTCTTTAAAGGGACAAAACCTACATAAATGTATTTGTATTATAGGGATTTACTACAAATGTGTGTTTTGTTTCTTTTGCCCTTACGTATGCTTTAAGTACAATGAAACCTTTGTACAGACGCCTTTAAACCTGTAACATGGCGATAGTTTGCTTCACTCATTCTACGTTTTACCTTGTGCTGTTCTTTTCAGTGTTTATTCGCCTTAGAGCAAGCTTGCCCTTTTAAATACTGAGAGCCATCATTGGTTTGGAAGGTCCCTGGCTGCTATGGCTGCCCCAGGCTGTGCAGAGCGGTCGTGCGACCCTACTTGCTCCCTCGCTGTCTTTGCGTGCTTGCCAATGTCTGATCTTCTTGTCCAGCTGTCATTCTCATTCATAGCACCGTAGGGTCTGTCTATTGGCCTTCATTCGAAATGTGTTGAAGACATAAAGATGTTTCTCGGAAAATTCCTGTCCGACTTGATGTGTCGTTTATTTGCTGTTCGCGCTTGCTTTCCTATTTTTCCCATTTTAGGTTTATTTAAAGGAACATTTATGCATTTGTAAATGTTAACATGCAATAAAAATGCCATCTGATTTATTTTTAGATATCTTTTTACCTGCTGTGCTACATTGCATTAGTTCTATTTCCTATATAGATTTCCAGCTGTGCCCTCTACTGGCTTTTCTTTGTATATGCAGTCAGCATTACTGGACACTGCTGCAGGAAAATCATTTAAAGAATAAGTCAAGGAGAGAATGTGGATATTTTTTTGAATAAAAAACACAGTGACTGTACTCTTTCTATAGACAAGTGTTGCAATAGGTGGGTTTTTATGTGGCATAATCATGGTGTGGTATTCATTGTTAGGTGGTCCTAATACACAAAAAAGAAAGAGCATTCCTAACTTGGGTATTAGAGAGTACTAAATATACTTATTCATATAAAGAACTTGCATGCTAAGTAATGTGGAAGTATAACACTTTGAGGTATTAACAACACTCTCCCTGACTGTAATAAGGATAAGGATGAAGCCATAACTGTTTAGGCATCATCTAAATTAATTATTTATGCCCTGGACCTAAATGGTAAACCACCAGATAATTGACAGACCTGGGTTTGGTGGACTGATCAGGAACAGTGACGTCTATTTATCATATCTGCTCCTTCATTCATATATGATAATTATTTATAAAAAATAAAAAAAACTAATAATTGAAAAACAGAAATCCTGAGCAGGTAGGTTCTACTCCCTTATGCAAGTGAATTGTTCATTTTAAATAAACAGGATTTTACCTGTAATCAACCTGACACCCAGGAACAAACTGGTGCCGGTGGTGCCATTATAATGTGCAGCAGATGGATAATAAACCATCATTCCTGGTCCATGCTTGGCACACATTTCCATTATAGGAATACTAAGCCTCCTTGCAGCACAGTATTTATTCTCCTATAGATTAATATAGAATGATATGAAGTTCTTGTGTTATCTAAGTGACAGTCCTCATCACCCAGGGGACACATAGGGGTCTGCTGTGTACACTTTCCTATCTTTGTATAAACAGCCGTGCCAATTTCAATATTTAGGCAAGTGAATGAAGTCACCTTCCTAAATGCAAATCCAGCTAATCTTATTGTTGACATGTATTACATCATTATAGCTTTGGAATAAAGGGATATTATATTGTATTTTCAGTGAGTATACAATGTAGTAACCTTTATTTTAAATTACTTTTTTTAAAGGCTGTTTCTTATTTGATTATTCAAGTTCAAGTATAGGTTATGTCCCGTCTAGTTTCTGATTGCCTATATAACATTGAATAACAGTTTTATTCCTTGCTGCATACAGTATATCAAACCAAAGTTTTAATAATACATTTTTTTAATAATGTTATTGCAGTTCTCTTTAGCTAACCCGTGATTCTCTTGAGATCCTTTGCTGTGTCTTAAAGTAGCCATTCTCAGCCAGGGTTTCTCCAAATGGTTCCTAAAACTGTGGCTGAATGACCTTCCATTTGATGATTCCTACATAGTTCTCGAGCCAACACCACTTGGTAGAGCCAACTGCATGAAACCAAGGACCTTCCTATCTGTCTGTAAAGGTGGCATTCTGAAGACTAATGCATAGGGGTTCATTCTTACTACTGGCAACCAATGCAAATAGCATTTCCCCATTAATCGATTATAACAGCAGTTCTCTAAAACTCCAAAACTATTTTAAATACAATTAAGTAATATTTTAGCTTTCTATAAAGGTGGTATTCCAAACACCAAATAAGAGGGGTATTCTTTCCACTGACCACCAATTTACAATGTTTTTTTTCAACTTGACCCCCAATTGGTTTTAGTAGGGGATCCCCAAGACCTAAAAATTATTTCAAGAGATCCTTGAGACCTGGGATTTTTTTAAGGCTGGGGTTGAAGGATTGAGAAAGGCTGATCTATAGTATTCCAGTTCCTGCTGTCCCAGCAGCTAAAATAGGAAAAGCGAAAAAGTCTTCAAGAGACCCAATCACCAACCTTTAAATTGCAAGCAAATAACATAAAATTCAGGTTTTAAATGCAGGTTGTTTTATAAAATGTTCATATTCACTTGCAATTTACCTTTCAATTACCTAGAAAATAAATTCAGCTACTCAAACAATTGTCAAATTTTCTGCTTTGCCCCCTTGCACACAATAGCCTTCTCCTTTTCTGAGTGTTTAATTACTTTTTGTGCTGGTCCAATTCTATTGCCCTGTTCCTCATCCCACTATTTAGAGGACAGTTCACAGAATGAATGCCAGCTACCCTCGAGACTTAAAGTGTACGCTACACCAAACCTGAAGAAGTGGCATCTAAAGCGCCATGAAACAAGCTGATGGTGACTTTTAATTGTACATTGACCAATAATTACTAATTAATGAAAAGTATTGTGGAAGTATAACACTTTGAGGTATTCACAATACTCTCCCTGACAGTAATAAGGATAAGGATGAAGCCATTGTTGTTCAGGCATCATTTAAAGTCATCATTGGACTTTATGCCCTGGACTTAAATGGTAAACCACCAGATAATTGACAGACGTGGGTTTGGTGGACTGATCAGGAACAGTAATGTCCTTATAAAAACAGACCCAGGAATGCCGGTTACCCTCGAGACTTAAAGTGTACGCTACACCAAACCTGAAGAAGTGGCATCTAAAGCCATGAAGATTTAGATGCCACTTCTTATTGAAAAGTAAAAATCTCAATGATCTCGTTTTTGCACATCTGCTGTCTATAATATTGTTATTGTTTTTGAAACAAAAATTCTTCTATATGACCAAGATCACTACAACCATTGCTGTTAGAATCATCAGGACGAAGGTGAAGAAAGCGACTAGGCCCTGCATGGAGACAAGGATATTCTCCACTTCCAATCTTTTTTGGTTTCTTGATTCCCCACAGGAGCTCAATGTCCACATTGTGAATATCTATATCCATATTCTTTCTAATCACCAATACAACTCTCCACCTGTATGTTAACTCTTACACTCATCTTTCCTGGGATCTTTTTAATGTTTTTCTCTGTGGAGAATACTTTTTTCTCTTTTTAGCTACTGGGGCAGCAGGGAACGGGGATACTATAGATCAGATTTTCTCAACCTTTTTATCCTTGAGGATCCCTTGATATAATACTACTGAGACCAATTTATTGGAGTTCTTGGAGAACCACTTGCTAAAACCAATGGTCATTGGTGGCCTGAAGACTGCTAACCTTTATAGTGTTGGCTAAAATACCGCTCCCTTATAGAGAAAAACATTAGTGTTATGCAGATTGCTCTACTAAGTGGCATTTGCTCCAGAACTTTGGGGGCTTTAACAAATGGTAACTCAATCACAAATGACATTTGAGGAACTCCTGGAAGCCTATAGAGGACTCCTGATGTTCCACAGAACTCTGGTTGATAACAGCTGCTATGGAGCAGCAGTCGCCAACCAGTGGCCTGCGAGAAAATTTTGTTGCTCCCCCCAGCAAGGTCAGGAAAAGGACCCTGCGGGGGAGAGCGCACCGGTCAGAGCCATGGACCATGTCCCACGTATACATCGCAGGCTCAGGGCGGTGGGCGGGTTGTGTCTCGGAGGCTCAGACCTGCGACGGGAGAGTGGGCAGGTTCTGCCATCATGACATCACTCTGAGGGAAGTTTCCTCCCCTTTCAGCATTCCAGAGTCCGTAAATTTAAAGATCCGTGAGGTCCAAAAGGTTGCTGACCACTGCTATATACTGCCACTTGAGGCTAACCCATCAGACACTAATCACAATAGGGATATTGGATGTCTGCACAAGGAAGGCTTTTACAAGCATTAAATATGTTAAATGCACATATAATTTTATGGGAAGATTTTAGTTGATATGAACATTTTCTTAAAATATTTATTTGAAAAAAGTATCTATTTATTGAGTAAACAAATGTTGGAGCTTCAAATGCTCCCAATTGGTAATACAGACAGGAAATGGGGGATGTAAAACCCCAATCCTACAGGGAGTGTGGGCAATAGCATTTTCCCTTGGAAGCATTACTAATGGTACAAAAAAAATCCAACCTCTTTCCCAAGAATGGTCATCAGGTAGGGGGCCTACTGCTATCCAATAATGGTCACCTGATCCTATCAGAAGCTTCAAAACCAGGAAACTATACCTACCGCCTATAGGTACCAAAGATCTACAATATCCGACTTAGGATATATTAAAAAAAATGATATGCCACTGTTAGTTTTCTGTATGGAACATCACTTCTAGCATACTGATGTCTAGTATCAGACACTACTAGCCCTTTATTGGAGTGATGTGAGCAGCTTAATGATGAAACCCCCTATTAACTGAACCTGCAGAATACAGATTATTAGCACGCTGAGATGAGTGCGTAAGTAGTCTTCAGTTATCAGCTGAAAGGGAAGAATGCCTATCAGTGACCAATTATCAAATGGGAGAGACAAGAGCATTGTCCACCTCTGGATATACATTTCAAGCTATAAGAATAATATTAGATTCCATTTATTACCTGAAAGTGAACAGCGAGTATTAAAATCAGATTATTATATGAGAGAGCAGGGCCTGCCTCTGGTTGTTTATTTCACACAATATCCGCCTGCATTTATTAAATGGATGTGAATGATGCGTTGCAGTGTCTGGTATTAGAAAAGTACTATCTACCACTGGTTATTTATTATTAAGTGATATCATACATGTCAGATTTGTGTTTGTAATGGGAAAGGAATAGTACAAATCACATAAAGGTAATACCTGGGGGTGAGCTATCTGCCTTGGGTTATTATAGGGAATATATATATATATATATATATATATATACACTAGCTAATAACCCAGCGTTGCCCGAGTATTTATTTATTGCAATCTTATATTATACAGGAAAAGGAATCAAATAAAGGTATTGTGATTTTCTTGTCTACGGTATTGTTTATTTTTTTGCTTTAATTGCGCTCCGCCAATTGCCTTACGTTTCCTCGAAGGCATTATTACAGGCCAGAAATTTGTAAGAGTCCCAAAAAAATATGTAAAATATAAGCAAAAGGCACACTGTCACTGAGCAATACATACACACATACATACATACATGCCAATATACCTCTGACATATACTACAGTGCTGTACAAAGATAAGCAGTGCACTCACATGAGTCATATATCCAGCAATTTTGGTTTAAATGTCTTGATGTATTTCCTAGTGATGACATACACACATACATACATACATACAATATTATTTATATATAGATTTATATATCTCTGACAAATACCATAGTGCTGTACAATGAAACACTGAGCTAAACCCATCAGTCTCTGTACAGAGGAGCTGACACTCTAATGTCCCCCCACAGTCCCACACTATTATTATACTATTATATAGCTCTGACATATACCACAGTGCTGTACAAAGATCAGCGGTGTCATATGTCTAGTCAAGTTTGGTTTAAATGTCTCAGGGGGTGTGGTTTTTGCATTGACTGTAGCCTGTCAATCATCATCTGGTCACACCCAGTCCCGCCCACTGCTTTCTGGATTGACAGCACTTTCTGTGTTGCTGAACCCCTCCCACTATGATCTGCAGTGTCTGGGAAGGGATGCATGTAGGGCACAAGGAAAGGAGAATTGTGTTCAGCCATTGCAGATACGTTATACCCAAATACCCAAATTACTTTTACCCAAAATTTTATAAAAATATTTTAATACCTGTTCATATACTTTTTTCGTATGAAAAATATATTTTCAAGTCCTTACCCACTATAAACTCTAGGTAGATTGTGATTGGTCACTATGAGCAATGGAGCTCCCCTCCTGTAGCACAGGACCAAAGCGGTTTGCCCAGTGGTCTGGTCTGCTTCAAGACGTCAAGTTAGTACTAAAAGGTACTAGTCCCAGCTGTTAGTACCAAGTTATAGTCCTCGGAGAAGTTCAATCAGTTAAACGTGTCACTGTCATTAATATACTCGGCTCCTACGAGAAACAGATCCATTAGGCATGTTATAACCATTAATACACTGCATTCCTCTGAGAGAGCAATCCATTAAAGCGTGCCACTATCATTAATATTCTGCGGTCCTGGGGGGAACACATTTGTTAAATATGTTTCTTCCATTAGTGCAATGTGTATATTGAAAACTACCCCATTAGTGAAGGGTCTGAACGTTATACTGGCACATAGATGCCAACTCTCTGTCCTGGTATTCTGCGGTAACCAATGATGCCGTAAAATCCTATTTTTTCACTTGCAAGATTAAATTCTTATTTTTTATAAATTATCAGTGGAATTTAGTTATTACAGACTGTGCAGCTGTATTTTAAGTAAAACTCCAGGCAAGTGATAATATTAGAATTACAAAAAGTGTCTTGTGTATTTCTCCTATAACATGGGGTTCCTTGGAGCCTATCTCTACCCAATACTTTTTTTAACCAATCACACTCTCCCCTCTAACCTTAACACCCTTCAGCCCTTCCCTTACAGCCTATAATCAAACCTTTGTCACCAGTTTGTTCTAGATTGAATGAGGCCCAGCATCATTCAACCCACTTCCTGTAAGCCAATGAGTCATGGGCAAACATTCCTCAGGGGTGTGTCATTGCCCCAAGTGGAACTCACAGAAGAAAAGCTGCAAGGGGCTGTGCTTGCATCCCTGGTAAGCTCTATTCTCTGCAGCATGGGGTCCCCAATCCTCTGTCCAGGGCCCTCTAGTGGGCCGCAGCCATCTAACAACTGGGTCAAGAGAGCATGGAGACCAGCGGTGGTCTGCGGCTCTGGCGGTGCACCCCTCAGCAGCGTCCTTCCCTGCTTGGGGGGGTGGACCCACTGGCCATGTCTCCCATATGCATCACAGGCTCAAGGCAGTGGGGGGTGGGCTCAGACCTGCGATGGGAGAGTGGGCAGGTTCTAGCATCATGGGGGAAGTTTCTTCCCCTTTGTGTAACACACAGCTCCCCGTGCATGTGCAGTTCGGAGTCCAAAGATTTAGTGGTCTGCCACCCCAAAAAGTTTAGGGACCACTGCTCTACAGCATAAGGTGGCACCCTCTGCCAATGCAAAGAGTCAAGGAAATCGGAGGATCGGCCAGAATATATCCTAAAAGAGTGTATGTCAGAGGAGGGGAGCATCCTTGGGGGAGGGATGCTAATTTGCCTATCTCTGGCTTCAGTCCTTTTTAGTGATTGATCACCTTATCATACTTTATATGATATGACAATTTACATTTATAATTGTGAAATAGATGATACTATGTTAAAGAACAACTCTATATAGTCCCTATAAACTTAATTTAAGGTTAATTTAGGATAATGCAAAAGAAATATCTTCCTACACTTCCAATGCAACTGGAAACCACCCCTGATGACAATACACCCAATATGGTGGACTGTTCCAGACCTTGAGAAAGAACAGTCTATCACATAGGGTAACCACACAGGTGCAGGAATGCAGATGGTTCCTCAGGAGCAGAAACATAATCACCAAAAACCAGAATGGCTCCTAGGAACAATTGGAAGGGAAATCTTGTTGTTTGACATGATGTAGGCATATCCTTGAAGTCTCCCGGGTTGTCTGTATCCCACTATCAGCACAGAACATGCAGGCCTCCTTTGGTTGTCTTGTTTCCCTCACTGCTTATCTTCCTCTATACTGGGAATTTGACACTAACAAATGAGGATTTGGTGACTTGACAGGATCCACAGCCATGGTCTACCCACTAAGAAGACTCAGATATACAACTTTGCTTGACACATACATGGTACATTTTCCTGGCCTTTCTTATATGGTAAAAATTAATTTACTAAATCTTCCTCACACTTTATGGATAAAATGTGAACTAATCCCAGAGCATATAGAGGAGGCAAGTAGCCTGGTCCAACTACAACAAAGTGGGAAAAGAGGGGGTACAGCGCAACATACACCAACACACAACATACACCAACACAGAATACAATAAACGGGCTGCCATGGCAGTTCAGTTCCAAATCATTATAATAGGCAGACAACTTACATTTTATTTTAATGGCAATGACGGCCTTCATATTTATTTTATTTCCCTTCGCAATGCAAACAACGTCTATATTCTATTTCAATTAACTTGTCGTAATTGTCTACTTTGCAATTTTCTTCTGAGGCAGTTTTATGGGATACATTTATATGCTTTACAATGCAGTGTCTGTAAATTGTAAATTTTAAATATTTTAAAAATTGTCAACTTTGTAACAGGTGTAGGGGTTTGTAGATCAGTATTGAGTTCTAATATAACAAAGAAACTGATACTATACTTCTTTACTGTTCTTTAGAACTTTGCTGTCTATAAAAAGTTTGAGACCAGCCTTCGTAATAGCAAATCTTTAGCTACTGTTCCTGCCATGGTGGTTACAATCCTTCAATAGTCTGTTATAGCCACATATCGTAGGTGGGTATGGATAGGTTCACAGACCAAATACATCTATTTAAAACATGTATTTAATGCAAGAACAGAGGAAAGGAATAAAAAAGGAAGACACAGGGCATTTATTGAAAGCCGCCAGTGGAGGAAATACTGGTCTCAGGTACACCAGCTCTGTGAGCCTACGCACAACCACCCAGCTTGAATTTTCAGATTGAAACCAACAATGGCTTTAAGTGAGAGGAAAAAAACAGCAAATAGGTTTATTGTGATCCAATAAGAGATCACTTTTGCTTCTGTTCCAGAACTGCAGATTTCATCTAGATCTTCAGGATTTGACACTTCTGGGAGTGTCAGATGCCTGCGTTTTGCGTTCCCACCGTACACTGTGGTCCCTTACTCTGACCCCTATGGATATGCAATTTGACATCCAAGGACAGAGTAATGGTGCTTGGCAGGGGGCACAGGCAATCTACACTCCTGAAGGTCCCGAATCCTAAGAATTCTGATGAATCAAGCAGACTTGACATTGGCCACTAGCAGGAAAGGACAAAGGAAGGTGCAAAATGTGCCACTACATGGGAGACTCCTCTCAGCCAACATGGGCTCTAACGGGGGCTTCAAGTTAGTTCTGCACAGGGCTAAAGTTGTAGGTATTGGTGGAAATCTAAATTAATAAAAGTTCTTTGAGGAACTGTGTGCTAACCCTTCGTATAACATATCAAAAAACAAATTTGTGAAGAGAAGGAAAGCAGGGTTTTTTGCACAAAAAAAGAATTGTATTCTACAGTTAAACATACAGAAATGAATATCTTATATAGACAAATTTAGTTGCATTTGCCATAAGCCACAGTATTTTCTTGTGGTTAAAAATGTACAGAATAAATTACAAGAGGTCATAAAATACAGCATATGATCAAGTGCATTTAACAATTTTGAGGTGGACCACAATAAAAGCTTGGGGTCCACCAACTGTTAAATTGGCCTTAAGAGGCACTAGACATAATTCATCTCAACACAGCATATACATTACTGCCACAAATTAATAGTGATTGGATCATGTTGATGATTGTACCCGACGCGTTTCGCCTTGTTATGCTTCCTCAGGGGTAGTAGTTTGGCAACATGTATTTGGCACTGGTAATATGTGTATCTAGATCAATAAAAATAGTTCTGCACAGGGGCCAACTGTTGGCTATGTCCACCACTGGTCACTAGAGAGGTAAGTATAAAATTCCAGGGCACCTGGCCACTCTCAGGGTCACTTTAACTCTTAGCAATCTCCCGATAAAGTTTTATAATTTGCCTGCAAAGTCCCTTTATTCAGATGCCAAGGTTGCACATTAGTTAAAACCAATTCAACAATAAAATGAACTGAAAAGTTTAGCTTTCCCATCCTGAACAGCGCTAGACTTATTGATAAATTGTACTTCTGATCGATGTCTTCCACCCAGCTCAGGAACAACGCCTGTCTGGAAAAACACAATCAAAGAATTAGAGACGGACGACTGCAACTTCCCAGCCAGCTCAGCAGGCATAGAATCATATCGATGGGTTAAAGAGAAATATCAGGGAAGTGAAAGAAATCACTGAGCTGCCGCTGGGCCACAAATCAGAGAATTCCTATGCATATTGTGACCTCTCTAGAATTTACTGCAGCAATTCCATTTTACTCATATTATTCTTTCGTAATAGATATAAGGACCTCTGATACTTTACTTAGCTCACATCACTATAGTACATGACATTCCTGACACCCTTAATATTGTTATTATTTCTTTCAGGTACACATTCAAGCAGCTATACAACACTGTGAGTACTTTTTCGGTACTTGTCTCACAATTTAATTTAATTTATCTTTATTTAATACTTGTCTATACAAAATAAAACATGTTATATACTATATGTTCCTATATGCTAGTTTTTGGATGGTTCTCACTATTCCCTGAGGAAGCCCATAGGGCGAAACAAGTCAGAACTTGAGATCTAGTATGTCAACGGTGTTTTACTCTTCTTTGGAATTAAACCTACGGATTTAGTTAGGAGAAACATAATTAGTACTGAGCTCAATCCAACCCTCTGAAAAGATAGGATTTGTATCATAACTATTTCCTGTTTATTATGGTAACCTGCACAATGTTGTTGTGAGTATGTATTCACCTATGTAATTTATACACAAGGAACTCAATGAGATGATTGAGATCATGAGATCATTATTAATAAACAGTGTTTATATAGCACCAACATATTACGCATCGCTGTACATTAAATCGGGATGGTGGGAAACCCTCATAATGGGCATTATAGCAGACCTGGAAGGGACAATACAGCTGCAGAGATAAAGGCAGCTTTTCATAATGGGCACAGCAAGTTTGCAGACCTGGGAACCCAGCACATAAATCTCCAAGAAGTAGAAAAAGAAGGTGATTTAACTCTTTAGCATATCCTAGCATTTACCTGGATAACATAGGCACTGTGTATTACATTTTCCTTTAGAAAACACTGCTGTCATTATTTGTGTCTATCTGCACTGCTGGTACCTGATACATAAACTCCAGCGATGGCTGCATGGCATTTTACGGGTCGAGTTTCCTGGTGGTGACAACTTTTAATCAGGAATCGGGCACAGCCACACAAAGTCTCTATTGGAAACATTGGATGTGACAGGGTGACAACACAGAAGAACAACTTTTGCAGAGTAGTCAGAATGTTGTCACCCTATAATGGAAGTGAGAGAAAAACGGAGTGCATGGGCTCAAGAAAAGCATGCGCTATGATATAAACGAACGCTAAAAATGGGACAGCTGGGTGCTATGTATGCTTGGTATTAAGGCTGTACTGTGTGGTCTTGCAGCCCAGGATGGGTATATACAGCCATTTTTCTTTTTTCCTACCAAAGATTTGGTGAGGGTCCCCCACAGGGCCTTGATTTTGAATAGAAGCAGTGTAAGTTTGGAAGGTTCTAATAATCATGCTGCCTGTATACAATGGTACAGTGTGTGTAAAGGGCACTCAGGAGTGGGGGGAGAGGAGGAAATGCTGCTGCAATCACCGTGATTTCATCTGTATGAATCATCACGAATACAAACGGCTACAGGCCGGCCCGGCTGCCTCTGACCACACGGCACAGTGTTCATTCTTCACGTCCCCCTTTCTCAAAGAGCTGCATTGTTACCCAGCATGGCTTAAACCAACACCCTAAGATGAAATGTGGGGCGGCCTAGAAGAACATATTCTGCTTTCCTAGAAGGACATCAAAGGATAACTACATGGAAAACACACAATATGCAGCTGTAGAGACCAATATGCTGCTACGGGGGGTACAGACAGTGTTATGTATCTAGGGTCCAGGTATGATGGGGTCCCGAGAAATAATTATTTTACTTTTTACATGAACAGAGAGGTTCAGGCGTCCCCATATTTTACCTGGCTCTGCTTAGCCACTTACTATGCCCAAAAATCTACACCCCACATAATAGCCAACAATCACTGGAAATGGCTACAACAGCTGTTTAATATAAAAGATATAAAACAATATGAATATATATATTGCACAATGAAACATTTCAGGACAGATATAACAAATTACTCTAAAGCCATTTCCAATCCAAAGCTGTGATTGCTGGCTCCTATGTTGGGTGTAGAAATGTGGGCATGGTAGGTGGCTGAGCAGAGCCAGGAAAAAAATCACATGTTGATGAGGTTGCAGTGCAGTTACCGCTTTCTTATGCCAGGGAACCACAGCCTGGGGGGGACACTTCTTATGGGCAGAATGAATGGGGGTGGCAGTGAGTTATTCAGGACCATTTACTATCAAATCTGCAGAACTACTGCTACGGTGCGAGTGACCATGCGTTTGGCAAGGTGATGCCAAGAGCCCCATGCAATGGCTTGATCCCAAGGCTGGTCCGAACCTAACCTAAGTCTACAGATCCCAGAAGGCATATGGAAGATCAAAGGCTTTTTCTCTAATCTGTGGAACTATCGATATTTTTGCACCGCCACAGGACTGATATCAATTATCTCCAAACTATGACACAGCATAGCCACCTGTACAAGCCGACCTTGCAGCTTAGAGAAGCCCACACCAAAAATGGGTCCCCCAGTCATTTTTTACCACCTTTATAACTGCTGCCTTCTAGGACTTGAACCACACACCAAGACCAGAACTAAACAATTAAACATATTTCACTCAACATATTTTCAATCCTGGACCAGAACCATTTCAGGTTTGCTGGATAACCCAGGTTCACTGATGAAAGTGTATCTCCAGCCTTGGAGAGCTTTAATAAATTCTCAGGCCCATTGTTCTTGTTCATTGATGTCTTCTTCATTCTGTCCCTGACCTTGTCAATGCCCTATTGTTTCCAAGACCTCAACTCCAACCAATCATTTAAATGATCTTTCCTTAACCCCAAACATGTTTAACCCTCTTTTATCTGTCTCCCCTTCTCCCCTTGTCATGAAGTCTCCACACCTACACCGATGTCTATATTGGCTGTCTTCTCATAGACAAAAACAAAACGCTATTTCTTTTCTCACACATCCCTGTTTTGTTTTATGTTCTCTGCTGCTTGAGTTTTAAGTGAGCAGTATTAGCAGAAAAATGCAGTTGTTATCCTAAAAGTGGACCTGTCAGTAGCAAGTCTGTATATATAAATTCCCAACAGGTCACAATATATGTCAAGAAAATCAGTTTCACCAAAAAGCTTTACCTCTCATGAATAAAAAAACAGCAGACATGAACTCCAAGGCGGTGACTTTGCCCATGCTGAGGAGATGCCAAAACTCTGCTACAAGAAAGAGAACACATTTCCACAGTCTTCTCTCCCATGGTGATCAGACTGCAATATTGTAACATTGTAGTAAATTGCCTGATATGAGACTGTAACAGGGGGATCTGTTTTAAACCAGCGGTCGCCAAGCGGTGGTAAGTGGACCACTGGTGGTCCGTGAGAAAATTTTGGTGGTCCACAGCTCTAGCCGATGCGCCCCCCTCCCCCAGCGGAGTCAGGAGAAGGACCCTGCTTGGGAGGGCACACCGGCCAGAGCCGCGGACCATGTCTCTGGTTGTGTCTCAACACACAGGCTCAGACCTGCAATGGGAGACTGGACGGGTTCTGGCATCACGACGTCACTCTGGGGGAAGTTTCTTCTCCTTTGAGTGACACACAGCTCCCCGTGCATGCAGGGAATCCATGAAATTAGTGGTCCATGAGGTCCAAAAGGTTGGTGACCACTGTTTTAGACAATTGTGAACACAACCAAGATGTGCGTCATCTCTGAAGCCCTAAACTCTGTACAGATGAAATTTGTGCTGCTGAAAATGATCCACCAACATGTTATCACCAACAATAGAATAAATGGGCTCTGTACACACAGCACAGTTCAGTATATTTATATTATCTATTATCTGACATGTATATGTGTATATGTATATGTATATTATCTAATATCTGATGTGTGTATGTATATTATCTATTATCTGATGTGTATATATATATTATCTATTACATGATGTGTATATGTATAATATCTATTATCTGATGTGTGTATGTATATTATCTATTATCTGACATGTATATGTGTATATGTATATGTATATTATCTATTATCTGATGTGTGTATGTATATTATCTATTACATGATGTGTATATGTATAATATCTATTATCTGATGTGTGTATGTATATTATCTATTATCTGACATGTATATGTATATTATCTATTATCTGACGTGTGTATGTATATTAACTATTATCTGATGTGTGTGTACGTAGCTTTACACATTACCATGAAAATTAAATCTGAAGTTTAATCCACTTTAAAACCAAACTCAGAGCAAACAGCTAAACACACAACTAAAACACACAAATGATCTGCCAAAAGATCTGAGACATTTACACATTGGTGTCAGACAGAAACCACACGGGACTGACAATTTAATTGAGCATTAAGAAGTAAGCATAGGTAAAGAATGTTTGATAGGCAACAACATTATTTTTGGATTAATCCAACCCAATGAGTTCCAACTTTGCTTGCTGGGAAATCAAAAGATTTTCCTTTCCATGGTAGATTCTATCAATTAAAGGAAATGCACCATGCAAATTGTACCACCGTGCCTTTTTGATTACTTATTGTGACATCTCCCATCAAAAGCTTCCTTTGCAGCATCACATAACACCTCGGAGCTACTCAGAAAGCCAGTTCTGGCATATGATTGTAGGGCTGAATAAAACAACCACCATATGCCATTGACTGCGGCTCCTTGATCAATGCATTAATTGTGCAGTATATCCAACCAGGGCCACTGGCCCAATATTTCCTTTTAGTACTGGCCCTGAGGCTGGTAGAATACTTGTTCTGGGTCACTGATGCACTCAGTATTGGTACAAGGAGGAGCTGACAGCCCAAAGCTTGCACTTCATCAGCAAATAAGCTTCCATATTTGTATATGTGCAGTTCCTTGTAAATGGAGCACAACCCCTATCCGAAATACGCGTCTTTGTTGTCCATGGCACACATGAAGTGATGATGTCACAGGCAATAAACGTTGGTTAGAACATCCTGCTGTTCTCGATAAGAACAGATCATAGGAAATAAGTGTTACTGTGGAAACCATTACTGGCAGCACAGAGAGAAACATGTCAGACGTCAGCATGAATACAAACGCTGCCATGTGCCAGTGATGGCGAGAGAGCTGCAAGGGGCCCAAGCTTGGCACAGCATAGAGAAAGTCTGAGCAATGTGCTACATGTCACATTTATTACTGGATCGGGAAGGAGACAGAGAACTGATGGGTCGGTGTTCTCCCTAGTCATCAATAACAGATTTTAGTTTGCTGTGGCATTGTACAGAATACCATGCTGGTGTACAGAATATTTGTATTGTGTAGGGTACGCGGGTCTTATATGTACACCGTGGGCATTAAAATCAACAAGCATCACATTGAAGTGTCTTTGTGCATTTTCTCAGTTATCTTTAGGCTAGTGGGTTTTGCAAGCAATACCGCAGCTGTTTAACAAATATCCCCTATAAAATGTGAACATCTTTTAGATTGTAAGCTCTTCTGGACGGGGTCCAAATATATTTATCTGTCTGTTATTTGAAACCTCTATTTAAAGTACAGCGTTGCTTACTAGTGCTATATAAATACTGTTTATCATTAATAATAATAACAATAATAATAACATTGGAACAAATGGATTTGTTCATTCTCCTTTTTTTGCTTGCAGTATTATTATTATTTTTATTATTATTAATAAACAGGATTTTTATAGCACCAACATATTACGCAGCGCTGTACATTAAATAGGGGTTGCAAATGACAGACTAATACAGACAGTGATGCAGGAGGAGAGGACCCTGCCCCGAAGAGCTTACGATCTAGTAGGTGGGGGAATTTACACACAATAGGAGGGGGATCAGTAATGCTGAAAGGTGTTTTTTCGGACATGACAAGCTGCGTCCAAGAACAGCTCCAACCCCTTACAAAGGTATGTAATTCCATATAGAAGTTTCCTACTTGCAACAGCATGCAACTGTTGCTGATCCTTTCAAATACCAGTTGCCTGGTTGTATATAAAAACATGCATGTGGCAAAGTAACAATAGTTCCCAACTCTATCCTGGTCTTTCTGATCACTTTACTTTAACATTTTTAGTACACAGCACTACATTTTTTCTGCTTTCCCTTTGTAAAAGAAGCCATTGCTTTTCTTGGTTATTTACTTTTGAAGGGGCAAAGGTGGCATTGTTCTATAGTCAGAGCTTATGGGATGCACACTGCTATAGTAATTGAAATCTGGATGGCGTTGGGGGTTCCGAAGCCACCCAACATGATGAAAGAAATCTCATAGTCACAATGTTAGGGATATGGCATTGCAATGCAGATACGTTATTACAGGTCGGAGGGGCTTGTTGGAAGACATATGTAGCTTCCAGAAAACAGGTAGCTATAATATTCGCCCAGCCTCCATGATTAAAAAATTAAAATCAAACTAATCCAAGGGTTGGCCCAGGAACAGTAAGTCTGGGAAGAAAATGGCGAGATGATGGTGGCTGTCCATCATCCAGGATGCAAGGAGAAATCTTTCTAACTTTGTACAGAAACTTTGCTAACTTCGAATGCACATTGCATGAAGCCCTGTGCAGTGATATTAGCATACGTAATTTCAGTTAGTTATAAAGCTGAGCAAAAGTCGAGCTTTAAATACTGAACGGTGTAAGGGAAAATTGGGTAAGTCTAAAATAAAGGATACCTTTATGCTCCAACACATGGAAAAAGGCTGCACAAAAGTTGTGCTAATACGTGCAATTGTTTGGCAAATTAAATGTGTTTCTAATGTTTCTCTCACCCCCTTCAGTTGCAGCCAGCTACTTACATATTGGCCTTTGTGTGCCCGGTGCACCCTAGCTGCATGCACTATGCATGCACAGCACTTCATACCCATGGCTGGAGGTGTAATCCTCTGAATAGAAGAGTGCAGATCCACCAAAAGAATGAATAGGCTGACTGCAACACTTGTGAAAAGAAGTTAGGCATGGATGGGTCTTCTTGAAGCAAAGGTTTTGTGTTGCTGAGCATGGCCTTCCAGTGAAGAACCCAGATGATGGAACATAGAAAAGTATATAGGTATGTGATTGCCTGTTAGGAGGTAGGAGGAACATTTTAAAGCCACCTTTACAAAAATATGAATTGTCCTTTAAAAGGTAAACCAATAATACCTAGAATATGTCAGAGATGTGCACTCTGATCAGACCAGCATCCTTCATCTTTCTAAACCTCATTTTGGAATTTTTGTCCTGAAATCCTATTACCAGTGTTTGGATCAGATGTCCTCAGATGCCTGCAAAGCACACTCATTCACCCTATAATCTGCGGCCAGTGGCATCTGATCGCTTCCTTAATTAAAAGGTGACAATGACTTTCTAAGAAGACGTCTTTCCTTTTCCTTTCCAGGAATATCTCTTTGGGCCCAAAAAACAACCTCATGTGACATTATGATTAAGTCAGAACAACCAAACGGACTTATTAAAATAGGAACTTTGGATAATGAAATTTGGAATCTGACTGGTTTCCCCAGGGTAATACTGACTGTACTTATTTTTGACATTTTAATCAGTAAGGTTCACAGAATTAGTATATGAGAATTGTTATGGTCAGAATGGTTGGATACGCACTTCAGCTTCCTTATCTCCTACATTTTATAATATATTTCAGCTTCTCTTTTTCTGTATAAAGGATAAAGTGTTTATGAACCCTGACAATGAATTCCTCTTATTTGCTCTCTTTTGGTCGATTAATATAAAATTAAAAGCAATTTGCTATATCTGTTCAATACCTACAAAAAATGTCTGCTGATCTTGCTGGAAGTTCAAAGCTGTCTTGTATACTGCTCAGTGTATTCTCTAATAATGGTATCTGGAAGTGTATTTCTATCATTTCCCATACTATATCTATGTGGGAGAAGCACGTGTTTTGTAGTCCTGCCATAGGGTGACAATGCCTTTCCTCCATAGATATAGTATGGGAAATGATAGAAAAATAACTCCTAAGCTGCTCTCTTCGCTCCTCCAATGACCTACTAATGATTTCCTCATTTTTAATAACATCACACGCAAAGCTCCAGGACTTTTCTAGAGCTGCCCCGTTTCTCTAGAATGGCCTTCCTCATCCTATTCAGCTTGCTCCTACTTTCTGCTCATTTAAAAGAGAACTCAAAACTCATCTTTTCAAACTTGATTACCAGTTTTCTTCTGTCTCCTAAAACCCCCACTACTTAACACTACTCCATATCTCCCCTCTTATGTGTGCTACTTCCAACACCTCTTAGATTGTAAGCTCTTGTGGGCAAGGTCCTCTCCTCCTCCTGTGTCACTGTATGTCATTTGAAACCCCTATTATTATACAGCGCTGCACAATACATTGGCACTATATAAATACTGTAATAATACCCTAAAGAGACTCCAACACTTTGTCCTCCTCACCCACGAATGTTCACCTTTGCCATCTTCCCCTTTGCTCAATTGGAGCACATTCAAAGTATGAGATAGAATGGGACCTCTTCATACTCCAAGGATCTATTATTTGGACCTCAGCATCCAATCGCAAGACCAAAGCACTGGCACATGATGTGAGGGAGGGGAAGGAAATCCAACCTGTGTAAGCTCCAACACCAGCTGGCGCATAGCTCAAACAGGGTTTGGGTTCCAAGCTTTAAGGAGTTGGGGCAGAATGGGTAGGGGGTTGCATAATAGAAGGCTAAGTATCAGTGAGTGGAGAACATTGCCCCAAAGTGGTCAGCAACATTTCCAAGAACCATGGAGAACTTTATATTGTTTGTCCTCATAGGCCAGGTGTCTTGTGGTGCCCACTAGGCTTCCTCCATTTCCCTGCGCTAATTACTATCTGCCCCCCTCCCACCCCATGACTTTGTATGGCCAGCTTTTGTTTCTTCACCATTTCCTCCATAGAGCTCATTTTTCAGTATGGACGGATCTTCTAGTATCCGCCCCTACCTGTCCCCTGAGACCACCAAACTCCTTATAATCTAGTGGCAGAAAGGAGTTACTGCAAGAGGCAGTAGGAAGGTTACCATTGCAGCCGGGGATGCTGATTTGTTTCAAACCCCTATTTTTAAAAACAAAAATACAAAAGGCAAGCCACTGTCATTAACACTATGTAGATGTAATCACCAGGTGAATAGGAATAAACAGCTATTAATTTGTTGGAAATAATTTATGGAAATCCCTATCCGACGGTTTCAAACTTGTATTGCTTTATTCTAATTAATTACATGGGCATTAAGCAACAATAGAGATATGTTATCATAAAAAACCCGAGTTTCCAGAATTACTCCTCGGGGAAGTTTATAACATATTTGCTGTTTTCAGGCTACTCATAGACCAAGGTATACATATATATATGAAATATCCATGGTCTCCCATATGGAGTTACCACCTGCTATGTGTTTGCATGCATGGGCGAGCATCTGCATGCATGCTTTGCAGCCTCTCATAGCTGGCATTGACCCAAGATGAGCTCTGAATAGGCTTAGCCCTAACTACTCTTCAGGCATAGTCTACCATCTGTGATTTTGTTTGCTTTTCCACTATTAACCCAGCTTCCCGCTCAACCTGCCATTGCTTCCACCTGTTTCCAAAAAGGCATCTGCACCATTGTTGCTACAGGATACTGACCTCGGCCTGTATCTATAACGTATTCTCCCTTTTTTTCCAGTACTGTATTCATCTGCTTATACCTGACCTTGCTTTTTTTTCCTGATGATCCATCTCTCTACTAATTTAGTACATTGTTGCACACCTTTTTGCTGACTCCTGGCTCGGTTTCATACTTCATGCTGCTGACAATTGCCACTTGCACTCCCAAGTCACAACTAGTCAAAGTCTCACTAACCTTCACTTCTGGCCCACCCAGCTTCTGTAATATAGACTGAAGGTGCAATAGGGTTTTATGAACAGGTGTGGTACACAAACCCATCCTAAACACTCCAGACAGGTAGACAGAATTAAATGACTGCAAGTAGTATAAAAAACATGCAGATAGTCAGGATCAGCAAACTGTACCAACTAAATTCCAAGGCATAAGTTGAGACAAACCCAAATCCGAAATATGAGCACAAGGAGTGACCTATTGGTCAAGTACTGACTAAGGCTACGTACACACGTGCAATGGTTCTCGTCTGATAATCAACTTAGGGCTGATATCGGACGAGAATCTTGCGTGTGTACATCGCATGTTGTCCATCGTCCGAATGACCATCCTGGCGGATCCAAGGATGATGAATGGCGAACGATCGTAATGAAAGTGAAGGGGTAGAGAGCGCAGCAGGGTGTCGCTCTGTCGTTCTCCCCTTCCCTCTCTATAGAGCAAGACGGTGCTGTATGTACAACACTCAATCATGCATCGTGCAGTCGTTTTGTCATTGGAAAGGATTGTGAAAGATCCTTTACAACGACAATTATTGCATGTGTGTACATAGCCTTAATGTTCAGCAGTCTATATAAGACTCACTTTTAGGGGGGGTGTGCACTACACCATAATCTAAGCTGCAATGACAACCACCTATGGTCAGGGCTAAATGTTGATTGCTACAAGATCATAGCAAGTTTTTTTTTTTTTTTGCAGGATATGTTGGTCTGTACAGCTAAAATCTTTGGAACATTTAAAAAAATATATATCATATTGCATATCTGACTATAGTCAGACTTGCAAGTCAAAATACTATACTCAATAAGAGTGCCCATTCCCTGTACCTGGAAGAATCATTTTTTATGTTATTTTTCAATGATTTCCATGATATTTAGCAAACAAATGATTATTTGGCAAGGTTGTTACTGTTTGTGAGAAGTTCATGTATATGAAAGGTCATTCATACAATGGATTTTATTACAGCTCTGACAGCTATAACGTTGTGTCTTTGTTGTATTAACCTTAAAACACTCTTCCCATTCTCACCACAGATGACCTTTCCATTCCAGTAACCTTAGCTAACTAATTTACAGCTTGGCTTTGTTGGGAACCCTTCTGTGAGGAAGCTTTCTGCAGCACAAATATAATCCCAGTCCTATCATTCTAGATACAGGCTTAAATATTCCACAAATGTAGCTCCGAGAATCGGCTTGTGTTTTGGGTTTGTGCCTGCTTAACTCCAAGGCATTTCTTATTTCTGCCAGTGGAAATATGCAAACTATTCATTTATGGGGAGAAAGAAGGGAATTAGTTAGACATTTTTATAGCCCCAGGGAAGTGAATAATTAAAACCTGTTGCTACCAAATAGCAGATACCAGATTGAGTTTATTCTTTACAGCAATGCAATGGGGGATTTCTCTGCAGGAAGACTGATGCAAGGTAGCCCAATGAATGCCCCAGCATGAGAAGAGTAAGACAAAATACAATAGGACATAGTAATGTATATAATAAATTAGGTAGGCATTGTTCTATTTCTTATGTAGCACCCCTTTGGCATAGCAAGGTCCCATTAAGGGTTATATTCTGGATAGTTCAATATTTGGTTTTCCCCAGGGAGCGAAGGTTGGCTACCTTTTGCAAAGTAGGACCCCAGTCTGAGAAGAGTAGTAGCCAATCACTACCCTGGTGCAACAGTTTTTGGGACCTCTTTAGACAAACCTTTGCAAAAAATTAAATATGAACCAATGGGGCCTCTGCCATGGAATACTGAAGAAGCTAAGGGAGTCAGGGCAGGAGAGCCCTGCCTAGAAACTGATTAGGTAGGGGGCATAAAGACTGGACCACTGTGCTAGATTCTCATTTTCAATAGGTTTAGCTTGAGTGGGGAGAAGAGTGGTGCTTAGGGCGGGATCCCATTGGTGCTGAATTCGGGACAGGAACCCATTCCAGAGGAGAAATGCTTCTCTCAGGCTTTATTATGTATTGAAGAGTTTATTATGTATTGAAGACCAAAGGTCAGCTGCCAGTGTTGGCTGTCTGGAATGCTTTTGGATGTGAACTGCTGCAATCTTGACTCTTTGCTATCCTCACCTTTCCTTTGTGCTGAATTACTAAAAAAAAACTAAGAATGGATATGCACAAGCCTATGTGAGTTTCTCATGTCATACTTCTAGGAAGGAATGAGGTATAAATTGGCTGCCCCTCAGCTATGTCCTATATATAGGATGACCTGTAAATGATGCCATCACAGTACGTAAAGACCTCGCTTACATTGCTTGAAGACTCTCCAGGGAGGTGTAACATCTACCGGTTTTTCCAGGAACAAATAACCATTATCGTTTCTGTAATGTAGCCGAGGCAAGCGATGATAGAAGAGCTTACACCTGATGTAACTGAACTTTGCTTAAGTCATTTGCTGAACAGTAAACATGCAGAACAATGAAGTCACTTAATTACCTAACTGCTAAGGAGCATATAAATGAGCCATCACATTCTAGCAGAAGCTTTACCCAAATAATAAATGAGAAATTTATTTAGCCATCAAAGTGAAAAGCTTCAGTTTTATTAAATGCAATTAAGGGTCTATTTAGATGGATGTGTTGTAGGAATACAAAATAAAATGCTTAAATGGCTCTCTGACACACTGATAATACAATGGAGGACAATGTATAGGCTGCAGCACACAGTAATACTTTGGTATGCGTTGTAGTGCACTGAAATGAATAAATGGGTATGTGTTTGTTTATGACTGCATTGTGGTGGATCGACAGCTCATTTAAAGGAATAGTGTGCCCCATGCAACATATTTAGCTAACACCCCACAACAGAGGGAAAATGTGAAAAGGCACTAAACATAAGCCATTAACAATGACACAACCTCTGCCAGTCTTAAGCTGCATACACACACCTGCAATTATTGTCGTTGGAAAGAATCTTTCATGATCCTTTCCAACGACAAAAGAATGCACGATGCAAGAACGAGTGTTGTACATACAGCACCATTCTGTTCAATGGAGAGGGAAGGGGGAGAACGACTTAGTGGCACCCCGCTGTGCACTCTCCCCCTTCCCTTGCATTACGATTATTCGTCGTCCATCGTCAATGGATTTACCAGGATGGTCGTTCAGACGATGAACGACGGGCACTGTACACACGCCAGATTCTCTCCCTATATCGGTCCTGAGTTGATTATTGGGCAAAAACCATTGGACGTGTGTATGTAGCTTTAGGTATACAGTGATTGCTTGTGAGCAATATCAGCCATAGCCAAACTCCCTTACCGTTTCATCAGACTATGTTTCCTGTAAGGTAAAGATTAGTGCTTAGGTTTTAGGTAGGTTAGGTGTGGGGGAATGGAGTTTACAGTTATCCACTGGGCAGGAGGAAGAGCGGGCTTAGGTTAGCTACTGGGCAGAATAGTTAAAATTAGGCACTGGGCAGGGGTTTAGTAAGGGTTCCAGACAGGGAAGGGTTCGGTTTAGGTTCTGGGCAGGGGGGTTAAGGTTAGGCACCTTGAATAAAGAAGTGAGGGTTAGTCCCCAAGAAAGGATTGGGGGTAATATTAGGCAGCACAGAAGTAGCAAAATATGATGGAACACCGGACAAGCATTTGACTACCCAGAAGACCCACAAAACTGAACAATTGTGCAAATACTAGTGAGTGAACAATCATCTATAAAGTTTCACCCTTTGTAGAAAAAGTGAGCACCAAACTATTATTGATAGTCCAGATAAACTTCATTGTTCACAGTTATCAATTTGAACACAGCATTAAAACTACTGCAGTCATTGATTTAGCATAGGGTATGGGGATTACTATCGCAAGGGTAAGGGATATACACATACGCAGTATAAAATGTACGCTGGAGCCATTCAGTACACACTATACAGCACAGTGGATACACCAGAGCATAGAGCAGTAGAGAAAAAGAGCACAACAACCAACGTGGACAAGAGTTTAGTACAATATATGTCATATAGTGTACAGAGTAAAGCAGAATGCAGAATAATATATACAACACAATGTACAAAATTGGAGCATTGTGTAGAACAGAATATACACTATAATATACAGAGTTTGGCAGAGGGCAGTATAGAATATACAGCACAGTACACAAAATAGAGCAAAGTGTAAGCTCAGGGCAGGGTCCTCTCCTCCTGTGTCACTGTCTGTATTCATCTGTCATTTGCAACTCCTATTTAATGTACAGCACTGCATAATATGTTGGGGATATATAAATCTTGTTTATTATTATTAATAATAATAATTATAATGCGGAGGCTAGAATATAGAAAGCAGTATACAAATTGGAGCAATATTAAAAGTGGAAAATACAACAGAGTATACAGAATGGACAGATAAAAAGGAATATACAGTACAGTATATAAAGTAGTGGATGGTGCAGTGCAGAATATACAAACAGCACAGTATACTATGTCCAAGCAGTACAGAGTATACATCACAATATGCAAACGGGAGCAATATGGAGACCAGTATCTTGCACAGTGTGCTGAAATTCAGATTCAGTATAGTATAAAGTGCATATGTATATATATGTATTGTAGAATAAAGCACAATATACAAAGTGGAGAGGTATGGAGAGTAGAATATACAGAGTGAGGACAGAGTAAACAGCACAGTATACAGAGGGATGAGATATGGAGAATAGCATGTACAGAGTGAGGACAGAGTATACAGCACAATATACAGAATTGTGAGATATAGAGAATAGCATATATAGAGTGAGGACATATGGAGAATAGCATGTACAGAGTGAGGACAGAGTATACAGCACAGTATACAGGGTGATAACATATGGAGAATAGCATGTACAGAGTGAGGGCAGAGTATACAGCACAATATACAGAATTGTGAGATATAGAGAATAGCATATATAGAGTGAGGACATATGGAGAATAGCATATACAGAGTGAGGACAGAGTATACAGCACAGTATACAGGGTGATAACATATGGAGAATAGCATGTA
>NC_092866.1:53963643-54044532 GCF_032062135.1 Pyxicephalus adspersus | reverse complement strand
CAGAGTATACAGCACAGTATACAGAGTGATGACATATAGAGAATAGCATGTATAGAGTGAGGACAGAGTATACAGCACAGTATACAGGGTGATAACATGGAGAATAGCATGTACAGAATGAGGACAGAGTATGATGAGGACAGTACATAGTATACAGCACAGTATACAGAACAGAGCAGTTAATTGACTTGACATCTTACATAGAGAAATAAATGTGATGTATAGATAATATGTTGTCATCTCCATTAACAATACAGGATAACAAAACAAAGACATTTGTGCTACTTTTCCAGTTTGCAGCCTGAAAATAATGTCACAGAAATTATTATGAAGCACAAATTCCGATTTGACTCTCGCCGCACCCTCTCAATTGTAATTTGCCAAGATGATCTTTCCCAGAACTTTCCACGAGCTTTACTTTAATTTCCTCTCCATAAAGCTAGCCTTGGGGGGCACAGAAATGGATATGCATGTTAAATTAAAATGCATTGACTGAAATTAATTACACCGCTCATGACACAGTGAATGAGGAAAAAAAAATCTCATCAGCAGACTGAAGATCTTGAAGTCTGACCGTCACGCAATCTCTCCATCAATATCGCTTTAGGGCACCAAATGACATTGTGCTGTGTGTCGCATGAACCCATTGCAGTTTAGGCCAGGGGATCACCATGACAGAACAATAAACCCAATGCAAGATGAGAATTGATTTTATCATTGGACATTTTTTCAGACTTGTTTTTAAGCTTTAGAGACATTTATATATATACTACACCCGTTTTTCTTCTCATGGTTCCTCTAGAGGTTGCTAGGGGTTTCATGACCAATGAGAAATTGTGCGTCTCAGGTGATTTTAACTAATGATATTTTGGCTATCTGTAAGGGTGACATTCTTCCCATTGGCCAGTAAAGTGAATTCCTCCCACTGACCACCACACTAAGCTGTGGATATAGTAATTATAGAAGGGGTTCCCTGAAGACCTGAAAGTTTTGTCAAGGATTCCCCCATGTTAAAATGGTTGAGAAAGGCTGTATTACATTACCTTCTTTTTCATAGAGCTACTTCCACTTCTCTTGTAGAAGTTGTAAATGAGAATGACTCTGTGGCTTGGGAGAAGTTAAGATCATATCATTGGCTAGGTTTTTAGAAATTAAGAGCCCCAAGTAGCAAAAAGGTGGCTTGACCCATTGAAAGAAGTAGAGTGGTCTCCAAGTGGGTTTATGCTTCGAAAAAAGATCTAAGGCTATCAGTTTGATAGTGTGCCCTGTTACCATTAGAAAGTGTGTAATGGGTCAATATTAGATGGAAGAGAATTGACCAGGTCAAAGATGAATTTTGACGAGTGACGAGTCAGTGGCTTCCAATCTCAACAATGGATCCAAACTCAACTGAAGAGAAAGGCAAATAGAGAACAACCCTGATGCGTTCCACTCTCCATTACCATAGGCTGAGAGAATTGATTTTTTACTATCAAGTGGGTAGTGGGGGAACTGTAGAAATATTTAAAATAAGTATAAGTGGATGCCAAAGTCTCCATGGAAGAGCAGTGAAAATAAACAGAATATTTTGTCAAATGCCTTTTCTGCATCAAAACTCAATAATATGTGGCAGTGTAGTGCTCGCAATGTATACATATACAAGTACGTATGTCTATTGAGATGGGGCCATTGTGGATAAAACCTAGATGATTTGTTAAAAGATTGGATAGCAGAATCTGGCTCACTGGCTAGCACACCTTTGGTCCCAGGTTCAAATCTCAGCCATGGCACTATCTGGAAGGAGTTTGTATGCAACCCCTGTGTATGAGTGGATTTCCTCCGAACACTTTGGTTTCCTCCCACATGCCAGAAACATATAGTTAGGTTAATTGGCTTCAACTCATATCAAATCTGCCTTTAGACTTTGGACTATGGTAGCGATATTAGATTGTGAGCCCCTTTGAGGGACAGTTAGTGATAGGACTATGGACTTTGTAAAGCACTGTGTAATATGTAAGCGCTATATAAATACAAAGTAACAATAATTTTAGGAGGCTAAAGACCATTAGCCATAATTTTTGCCATTAACCTGTTCAGCAGAGCGTTCAGACTATAGGAAGAGGCCAACTCAGAGTCTTTGAACAGCTTTGAAATTAAAGTAGTATGAGGAGGACATGGTATCTGATCTAATAGGATCCCAATAAATATTTAAAGTGGACGTAAACCCAAAACAAAAAAAAATCACACATACCTTCAATCCCACAGAGCAGTCTATCCGTCGGGAGGTTTCTTCCATTGGGTCCCGCGTATCTGTCTTCTGCCCGGTGCAGAAGGAGTGCCAGGCGCCGACATCTTTTTCTCTCTTCTTTGGGGTTCTTCTTCCTGCTTTAATTGATCGCGTACTGTGCAGGCGCGAGATTGGGTGACGTAGATTGGGAAAAAAATGCCTATCTCATTGCACATGCGTGAGATCCGCAATTTTTTTTATATTGATGAAAGGGCTCCTTTTAAGGAGCAGCCAAGAACCTCCCAGGATGCGTGATGTAGGTATCCCGGGAGGTACTGTGCTCCCGATCATTGTTAAATTCCTCAGGTAGGACTTTTGTACTTGGAGTCCTGTCTAATGGGGTGTAAACAAAACTTTTTGAATTTTTTGACTTTCATTTTATGTCTTCCTAGTTGAAGGGGGATTTCAGGAACTTGCTAAAATCTGAATGGAACATTTTGTGCTTTAGCAGCTGAACAATCTGCACTCCATGCGGACTCCTGATAGTATTTGTAGTTTTTGGTCTGAGGTCACTGGTTTTATGGAGTGTCGGTTGACCCTGCCCAACATTCATAACCCTGATATATGTCTACTGGGTTTATTGGATCATTAAATATATCCTTCAGTACATACACACTACAAAGCTCCTGAGGCTTTCTTCCTTCATCAAAGCTCAAGTGGAAATGAATCACAACTCCCTCATTAACAGAATGGTTTTCTCAAATTAATACTAAATATTGTCCTATGTACAGTTTGAGAGGATCTGGAATCCCTGGATCTTCTCATCCCACATTTTTCCTGTTTACCCCTTATGAAATTGACACATAGTTCTCTGTCCTACAGTATCTTTTTACTGTTTAGCATTGTCCAGGTCCATGTGTTTTTTTCTGTTTGGGTTATTTTTTTATTGTATTGTTTTTCTTGTGTTGGTAATTTTATTGCAAAATACAATAGAAATAACATAGCACGGTGCCAGTCCTGGAAAGGCTGTAGGGTGGATAGAACAGAGAAAAGCTCCCCAATGGGAACATAGATAACAACATGTATTTGAAAGATATGATATTTAATACCAGCACTGCTTCCTTTTTCTTACTTTCAGTCCTGGTGGAACCAATGGAGACCTTAGGCTATGAACACACATCAGATGATTCTCACCCCATATGAGCAGTTGGGCTTGTCCCAGGCAAGAATCTGACGTGTACGACGATGTCGTTTATGGATCTTTATGGATCTAGCATGTTGGATCACTTGCATCGCTTGAACATGTTGGATCGCTTGAAGAGCCAATGCCTCTCCAAAGTCTTCTATGCCTGCCATTAGTTGGGCACTGGGCTGGGATCAGTATCACATGCCAATCCTTTAAATGCATCTTCTTAAAATAGAAAGTATCTACATGCATCACTTTCATCACACATACCAAAATTAAAGGGTTTATTCCATACTTTAAATGGGGGAAGTTATGCAAATCAAATATTTCTGTCTCTTGGCCAACTGTACATCCAGAATTGCTAGTTAATTTAAAATAGTATACAGCTTTCAGTCATCAGTGCAATGCAGAAAAGCAGTAGCTTTATAGAGAAGAGCTTGGAAGGAACAAGAAGGAATAACCCAACAGGTGGTGGTGTGTTGGGCCAAACAGAACCAGAAACTTAGCTAAATATCCCAGCAACAGCTGTCTGTTACAGATGTTCCAATGTCCTGTAAATGGAACATTCTGTTCCAATAGAAGTTCCGCTTTAAGATCTGAGGTTTAACTCAGCACCGGGGCTATTACCCTTCAGCCCTGCTGAAACACCCACATTATCATCGCCCAGACACATTACATCTGTTGTCATTCTCCCTGCGCTGCTTCCCGCTGCTCCTGATACTTCCCACTTTAAAACTTTGGCAGGTTTATGATTAATGTTCTGCGTCTTGTGAAATAATTATAATTTATGTGAAATATCAAACAGGGATATCATGCATTATTCCAGAAATTAACTTTTATTTGCATGTTCTACTTCGCTACGTCTGGTTTCTTTGCGAAGGACAACGCGGGAAAAGACAAGCTGTGATGCTGTTAAAGAAGCAGAGCTTTGTAATTAAACTGTCATCAGGATTTGTTTTGTCTTACTGTACAGAGCAGCTATCTATGTGATCTGGTGCTAATACTGAAAATTATCCAAAGCAGAGGAAATACTTCTCAGGGCTGTGCCAGAGGTGGTGTGCAAAGAGGCCCAGCAGGTGCCAAGCCTCGGCCATGGGAAAAACAAACCTTAATACAGACTTTTTGATACGTCCGGCACATTACCTTGTAAAGTAAGATATACTTACGGAAATACATTGTCTCTTACCAGGGCCATTTCTGTATGCTAAAGCAACCTTGCAATGCTGTAGATTCCTCTTCTGAACCCGGAGAGGACCCTGCACAGCCAATAGGAAAGTGTCTAATTCTCATAGACATGATATACCCATAGAAGAACCATGTCTTCTCTAAAAAAAAATAGGGAGAAAAGTGGAGTCTGGAAAGTCACATGATTTTAGGTGAGTAAAAAGGGAATATAAACTATTTTTTAATACTAGGAATCGAAGAAATGGGGGGGCTGATGGGTGAGGATGCCAATGTGCACCTGCATGATGCCAGCAAGAACGAAAGAGAGAACAGTAGCTTGGGACAAATTTTCTGCAAGGTAAGTATTGTCCAATTTAACAACATTTATTTCTGTCCAGAGTTGCATTCATTTTTATACATGATCCCCTATTGATGATCAGACCTCTACGTGGAGTCTTCTCCAGCACAAAGGTTCTCAGTGGATTAAGGTCCTAATGGTGGCCAATCCATGTATGAAAATGATGTCTCACATTCTCCAACTACTATTTCAATAACTAGGGCCCATGAATCCTGGCATTGGTATTTTATAATAAGCCATGCCATCAGGGAATAAAAAGTCCATTGATGGAAAAACCTGGTAATTCAGTATAATCAGGTAATCAGCATTTTTTGGGAAGGAAACATTGCTGAACCTAGAGCTGACCAACTGAAGCAACCCCAGATCATAACACTGCAACAACAGGCTAGGGGACTATTTTATGGCCAAGTAGTGTATATGCCCTGCTAATTAAAAGACAAACCTGCTTGGACTGATCCTGGGTGTCCTTGTCTCATATATACGTAGTTACTGCTGCCACGAAAAACTAAATTTGTCCCTCTTACATCATTGTATGAAAACTTCCCAAATATTCCTGTTCAAACTCATCATTGAGGTCTATGAAATACTACAATAAGAACATAAACTCAGAAGGCTTTTATCGTCATTTATTTGTTATTATATTATTATACTACCTTGGTGAAAGTTAATTCTATGAGCAGACAATTAAGCATGTGGAATAAAATTACAAAATTATAAATTGACAACCTGGGCGGTAACTGGAAACAATTGTGTAGGCCTCCGGGTCAGATCCAAGAGAGAAGCTGGATATTTATTAATCTGATTCGTAGATATGGCAATCCTTGCTTATGTTCCAATCTTTATAAAGTTACTTTGGTCCCAGGAGGACACTTCTGGGTGTAGTGATCCTAAAAAAGAAAAAAATGTACCTGTGATGTAACCTTCATAATGAAGCAAATGCTGCTTTTGAAGCAACAGAAGCTATTTTAAATTTGAGCTTCAGCTTTTCTGAATTACCTACCACACTACCGCCATTCCTGTTGGCATCTGCCATGAGCAGGAACTTTGTACCTGTCCGCCTGGTACATTTTGGTGTTCCCATTCATCTCTGTGTGTTCCAGCTCCACCTGTATGATCTATATTATAAAATAAATAAAAAAACAATATCAGGAAGAGTGGGAACCCCTTTCAAAGGACACTGCAGATCTTACCAATTCTTATATCTACAGCTCAAAGTATAATATTGTGGTGATCAGTGGGAAGAATAACTCCTACATTGCTGGCCTGTAAGAAGAATGTCACCCTTACAGATAGCCAAAAGGATTATTGCTGTTAGTGGTAACTGACCTGGGAGGTCCACATGGCCCAAGGAACCCCTAGCACCTCTGCAGGAACCCTGGTAGAGAAACATTAGTCATAAACATGTCCCATGGGTTCACTCCACTTGTGCACTAAGCTGTGGTCATGGACCACCATAAGGTAAGTCACCATAGGAAGATTGCTTCAGATTTTTCCAGTGCCCATCCTTGACACAAATCTCCCATTCCACCACATCCCAAAGGTTCTCTATTAGATCAAAGTCTGGTGGCTGCGGAGGGCATTTGAGTATAATGAACTCATTATCATGTTTGGGAAACCAGTTAGCTTTGTTGCATGGCATGTTATTCTGCTGGAAGTAGCCATTAGAAGATGGGCACACTGCAGTCATAAAGGGATGGAATTAACCAGCAACAATACTAAGGTAGACTGAGGCATTTAAACAATGCCTAGTTGGTACTAAGGGGGCCCAAAGTGTGCCAAGAAAATATCCCTCACACCATTACACCACCAGCTTGAATAATTAATAAAAGGGAGGATGGTTTCATGCATTCATGTTGTTGACACCAAAATCTGACCCCACTATCCGAATATTGCAAAGGATTGAGACTAGGCAATGTTTTTCCAATGGTCTTTGTCCAATTTTGGTGAGCCCATGTAAATTTTAGCTTCAGGTGTTCGTTCATGGCTAACAGGATTCGCACCCAATGTGGTCCCCTGTTGTTGTAGCCCATCTGCTTCAAGCTTGGATGTGTTATTTGTTCAGAGATGTTCTTCTACATACCTTTTTTTGTGGTTATTTGAGTTGCTGTTAATATTAATATTACTTAGTATTTATATAGCTCCAACATATTACACAGCGCTGTACAAAGTCCATAGTCATGTCATTAACTGTCCCTCAAAGGGGCTTACAATCTAATTTTGCCTGTTTATCACTGTTGCCATTCTCCTCTGACATACGGTTCATGTCCATCTTAAATATCAATCTGGAAAATCTAGAAAATAATACATAAATAATCCTGCGTGCAGAAAACAATATTTTCAATTTTTAGGTTTATTATTTTTCCCACAGCTCAATTTTATTAGAAAGATGTGAATGGTGTCCCCTCCTATGGCGTTTTTACAGATTCTGTATTCAGTCACCATATTTTAAATGAAAGAAGGAGTAGAAGGCCATGGCCAGGAAAGCTTGCCATCTATTAGTGCTTTGATTGAATAGCGCCAAGGCAAGCAGTCACCTCTGCACCACGTTAACCTTTGTTTCGGTGTAGTTTAGCGCAGATCAAACGCCCCGCGGCTCTTATTACACCATCTTCCCCCCGTCGATCTTTGCTTACAGCAGTTTCCTGCAATTTGGAAAGAAACACAATTTGTAATAAACGTTGCGGCTGTTGTTGAAGTTATTTTTGATCTCACACTATCATAGTCTTTATTTGTTGCCATGGTAATGGTTTGACTCATTATAACCTGATCAGGAATTACATCCTGTTTGTATTCTGGCTGCTGGAATATAGTTGTCTTTTTTTCCACTGTGTGCTCTCATGTATACAAAACCCATCGCCCTTCATCGTATTGTATATTGTGAATCAATGAATGGTGCAAGAAGCAAAGGGCTAAGTGCGGACACCTATTAATATCAATTCTCGTTGGCTGCTAAGTGAACTTTACATTGCACAGCTCTTCTTGTGGTATTTAACCCAAATGTATTCTCATGTCTAAACAACAATTTGGTATTTTACAGCTTACTAAACCATAGATTTGTGTATATCGCACTCAGTTTTTTTCTTTTCAGGCTTTTTTTTTACCTTGATAATCCCCAGATAACCCAACCAATTATAGATTTCCTGTCCTAAGGTGTCTAGACCTTATTCTATTGTCTCCGGAATCCATGGTTGTCACCTAGACTAGAATTACCATTACATTGGGATCAGGCTTTTAGTAGTTTACGCGGCGTTGTATTTCTGATCAGCTTGTATTTTGGGCAGAAAAAAAATGTAACGCCCAATGGGTCATCCAAAACTAGGCTTTTAGGAAAACCCAGAAGAAGAAGACTGGGACCATATGACAGTGTTGTGACCATGTAAATTGAAGGATGTAGAACCATAGAAGGACCATCATAGAAGATGCTGTTTGGGAGTGAGAGTAGACTGAAAATGTCAAATAGACACAAAACCAAGAATAATTCTGGATATGCTGATTAATGGAAAAAGTGGGAGTGAGCAGGTCAGTACCACCTACTGCTGCCCAATGAAAATCTTGAAATGCTATTTCATTAAGAAACAATGCAGCAGCTGGGGTGGCCAGATGGCTGGCAGGCCACCGGGGAACTAATATCCCCATTGCTTGTCTGAGCAAACCATGTATGTATAAGAGTATTCCCCCCAGTTATGCTTTCCTCCTAGAAGTACAAGACGGTTTTAGTTTAGGCATCATCCAGGGTCACAATTTACTTCCTGGGTTGAGATGACGGCTCAGAGATGACCAAACCATGTACTTTCCCGGTGTCTGTGCCATTTTGTGCTCAAGTATCTGGCACATATCATCTCTAGTTGTTGCCTCACAACTGGAGACTTGGCAAAAAATACAGTGTTGTAGTCTGATTACGGAAATAGGATAGACCGGGGACATGCTTCTTCCTTCTTGCAGAAAATTAATGACATCATCTTAGCCCAAGCCAAGCCACTGGATGAGACTCTTCTTTTTAAAGGTAAAAATTTGAAATGATGATTCATGAACAACTAGCACAGGTGGGTGGCCTAACGACTGTCAAGATGCCAATCACTAGCAGCCACCCGTCTGAACTCCTAATGATCCCAAGGAAGCAACATTTGTAAAAAGTCATATTGCAATCACAAAGGACATAATATTTCTACAAGATCAATGTCCAAAATTTTAACCCTTCCTGTAATCTTAAAACCAACCCTCCTCATAACTAACTCCCTCCAATAAAAGTGTGACCCCTTGATAGGATACTTACCTCCCAGAGCTGGCCTCTTCTTCCATGAAGACAAACCTCATTTCTTTGCCAAATGATATCAGTCTTCGGACACCTGTGCCAATATCTACCCGTTCCCTATTTTTTCATTTTATAATAACCAAATTATTGGACACATTGCTGTCTGATCAAAAGCTGCCCCTGATATTTGCAAACTGGTGGCATTTATAAGCACTCACGGGCATGAGAATACCATCCTATCCCAAAAATGGGCATATTAGGCATCTGTCATCTGTGAACACCTGCAGTATACAGCGATGCGGAATGGCCAGGAAGAGAACTTACCAGACTGCAGAGATCTCTGGATCTGATGTGTCATGCTTATCGCTAAGTCATTATTGAAGTTTACAAGGACATGTGTGGATTCTGCTTCCAAGGCAGTGAAACTGGCAGAGATTCAGTTACAGTTCACATTATCTGCTCAGCTGTATTATCGCAACAAGCTCTGCTTGCTACAAAAGGCAGCAATCCTCTCTGAGCCGCTCAGAGGGGAAATATAATGGTTTTAGGCAATTTCACTTTAGTTCTTTAAGTACATGTTTTTAAATAACGTTTAGTATTTTTTTATATTTATATCACATTTGTATGCTAAAAATAAACATGAAATAAAGTGCACCCATGACATTGGTTTTGTAAGGAATTCTGGGTTTTTTAAGGAGAAGCTAACTTAACTAAAAAAAATCCATACATTAGAATTTATTAAAGTACAAGAAACACACACTCATCTAAGAGTGAATTCATTTATATTTGTTGATGTTTTATATGGATCTGAACACCGGTATCCTTTGTCACAGCGTGAGAGGTATGTTTATATGTGCAGTAAATAAGGCTCAATAATATAGGCTTTTCAATATTTCTGAAATGAACACTGAACAGCCAGCTTTCTCTCTGTAAGACTACATGTCCCATGATTCCTTGCATTGCTTGTCATGGATTTGGGTGTTTACATTTGTAGTCTCAGCTCTTCATAGTACAATGTGTGGCTACAACTGATATTCTGAAAGGGAGCATGAAATGTAGCCATAGGCATTACGTATATGTGCTTGTCATATTTTGGGGACTAACTTAACATATATTTTATAACAACATGAGGAAAGAATGTGTCATTAGGACACAAAACTGTACATCCAGTTTATTGGTGATTTAAGTTTAAGGTGATCTTTTGCAACATTACTTTGGTAAAGTTGGTGATATTGGTTAACTTTAACTTTTGGTGTCCTTTATACAAAATTATCTTGTCATATTGTTTTTTTCGTGACACCTTAAATTTTCTTAATTTGCTACTGTTACTGGTCAGTCTTCTCATACTAATTTCTAAAGTCTACAGCAGTCCATTTGGAGGCAGATCTGCTAGGAGGGGTCCAGATGATAGATCTCCTGAGGAGGAGTTTTGGAGAGAGATAAAGAAGGAAGCTGCTGAGGGAAGATCTTGAGAGCAAATCTGCTGAGTAGGGGGCTTATGGGTAAAATGCTAAAATGGGGTCTTGTGATCGTATCGGCTAGGAAGAAGTCCCAGGAGGGGAACTTCTATTGAGAAGTCTTGGATTTGCTGAAATAGCCTGATTTTCTGAGAAGAGGTTTTGAAAATAATTCTGCTGAAGGTGGTGGGGTGGATCTGCTAAAAATGAATTGTTTTTGTTTTTGATCTTAGTGAAAATTTGTATGGAGGTTTAGAACAGGGTGATGGAAGGAAAGTCTGAGTCATTCTTCTGACTCATACAGGTCTGAGAGTGATCTTAGCTTTAGCTCTGTGATTAGGCTTATCTGGAGTGAAAGCTGTATATTTTGGAAGCATAGTAGCTGAGGAGAGGGTTTTAAAGGTGGATCTCGGTGGTGGATTTCCTAAATAAGGATCTTGGGTGGATCTGCTTGGGATGGGGCTTGTAGAGGGACCTGCTGTTGGTAAAGGTTCAACTTGTATCTGCCAATGATGGAGAAGATCAATTAAAGGAAAGTTTTGAGGTTGATCTGCTAAGGAGGGGGAGATGCTAAGGATTTTGAAGTTGGATCTGCTGAAAAATGTACTTGGGCTGTATCTCCTAAGAGGGTTTTCTGTAGATGGATCTCCTAAGAGGGGTTTCAGAGGTGGATCTGCTGAGGTAGGTCTTGAATATAGATTTTCTTGAGGAGTGTGTAATCTGCAAAGGAGGGGAGTCTTGAAGTAGAATCAGCTAAAAAGGGTTTTGGAGGGGATTGTGCTGAGAAAATTTTTTAGAGGGGGATCTATGAAGAGGGGTTGTAAAGGTGGATCTGTTGAGGAGAACTCCAGAAGGTGGATCTGCCGAAGAAGGACCTTGGATGCTGCTGTGCTGAGAAGGAGTTTTGGAGATAAATCTAGTGAGGAGGGGTTTTGAGGTTGGATTTGCCATAGAGATACTTTGAAGGTGAATCTGGTGATGAGAGGTCTTAAGTTGGATCTACTAGGGAGGAATCTTTAAAGATGATTTGGTTAGGAAAGGTCTTGGGGCAGACTTCCCAAGGCAGGGTCTTAGGAGAGACAACCAACACAGTCTCCAATACATCAAAACAATTATTTAAAAAAAAAACTTTCAAAACTGAAAGCTTATGAAGGAGAATAAACCAATTCTAAAAGAAGAGATTCCTTTTTAAATATAAACTGGCTTGCTTTACTTCATTTGTGCCCCAGTTTATATAAATGAGCCCTGTTGATTGTACCATTTACCCTGTCCAGCACAACAAATGTTCCCCATTGTTTTGCAAATGATGTTGTGTCAAGCTGTGCTCAGCAAAAGAAAGAGGAGAAAAATTATCCTATAAAATTTGTACACTGCTATTTGTTATCATCATTTTTCACTTGTTTTTGTGCACCACACAGGTTGTTACCTGGCTGTTGTTGGCTCTGGGAGTAAGTAGTTGGTGCTCCTACAGGCTGAGTATGTACAGGTACTTTATCAGGCCACATTTTCAAAAGTTTTTCTAATTTCGAGTTTATGTGATACACCTAACTAACTCAGCTTGAGGAAGGGATATAAGACATCTTGAAAGTTTGCCTTTTCTATTGGTTAAACTCCAAGGCTGCATTCACTGGAAACAATAATTTATGATCAGCGAATGAGAGCTGTAAACACAGCACTGTTCTGTTCTCTGGAGAAGGGAGAAGGAGAACAAGCAAGTGGCACTCCACTGTGCTCTTCTTCATTGACATGTATAACTGTCATTCTCCATCAGTTGTTCATGGATCTATCAGGACAGTTCCATGAACGATGTCAAGTGACTGCTGTACACATGTCAGATTTTTGCCGAGACGAGTGCAACGGCTCATATAGGGCAAGAATCATCTGACATGAGTAAATAGCCTAAATGGTGTGCATTATTCAATAGCTAACATGGTACAGTACCCTACTACAGCTTTTTTAGTTTTGAATAAAGTTGAGAAGAGTTGGAACGCTTGTCTGGTTTTTCAAAAGGTTTAGCTATAGACAAGCTTTGAATGTAATAAAATCTAATAAAAATTGGGCATTCCCAATAGTTGTTTGATATATAAAGCAAACATTGGTTAGGAACTGCTGTTTGATGCTGTCCCCCCTGATCTGACCACTAAAGCTACGTACAAATGTCCAATAGTTCTCGCTTGATAATCAGCTCATGGCTGATATCGGACGAGAATCTGGCGCGTGTACAGCGCCCATCGTCCATCGTCCAAACGACCCTCCTGGCAGATCCACGGACAATGGATGACGAACGATGGTAATACAAGAGAATGGGGAGACCGCACAGCAGGGTGCAGCTCCGTCGTTCTCCCCCTCCCCTCTCTATAAAGCAGAATGGTGCTGTATGTACAACCCTTATTCATACATCGTGCAGTGCACATCGTGAAAGATCCTTTCCAATGACTATAATTGCACATGTGTATGTAGCTTAACTCTCTAACAACTCTCTATTGTTCCTATTGTGTATTTTGAATAGAGAGTTGAAGGAGACAGGAAGGAGCAGGTTAACCTTTGATTCTCTAGGGGAAAAAAAAGCCATATGCATGCTGAGTTCATATAAGAATAAACAAAACTTATATTACAGCACATCTGGTTAATATTAGGACATGCTAGGTTCCTATTGAAGCACACCAGGGTCATATTGGTGTACCCCAGGTTTATTTAGGATATAATTAGGTTTAAATTAGAACACATTAGGTTCATCTGAAGCATGCTAAGATCATATAAGGTTGATATTGGAGCACACTAGATTAATATAATTGCATACCAGATCCCTTTCATAGCACAACAGACTCATATTGAAGCTTGTAATGATTATTTAAAGTTCCAAGGTTCAAATGAGAGCAAATCAGGCTTATATTGGAGAAGGCCAGGTTTATAATAGCTAATCCAGTTCCTATTAGAGCATGACAGGTTTATATAAAGATTAATCAAGGTAATATTGGAGCATGACAGTTTTTTTTTGGTTTATATTGGAGCACACCAGTTACAATCAGAGCACTTTAGACCTAATTAAAGAACATTGGAGGCTTTGAGGCTTCCAGAGTTTTCCAAGCCACTGTATAAAAGTAAATGCAAGCTATTTTAGCTGAAAAAAAAGATGATTACAGGTATGCTTTAACATGGCATTTGCAGTTGATTGGATAAGACTTTGCTCTGGTATTGATAATAAAAGGGAAGATTCATAATTTGGTGTAGTACTAATAGAGGTCATCCAGACTTGTGTCTGAAAATGCCGCAGAACGAACCACTTTCCCTCCAGTCAGCGAGCCTGCATGCTGCGGTGAAGGGGTTAATTGCTATAAAACGCTTGGTGTGGTGATAAGAGTAATCCATAAGATTCAATTAAGTTTATCAGGCAATTAGACACACAGAGGCACAGACACAGTAATTACATCTTACAGATTATCAAGAGAGAAAGCATATCTGTAGCGAATCTCCAGAGGCCCAAGCTCATACTCTCTTCTCTTAGAGAGCGGCAGATCAGTGGGCGAATCAAACTCTGAGCCTCTTAGGGGCCACCACGGATAGAGTGAAAGAACGCAAATCACTATAGTGGGATCCTGGGAATTTTAAAAACCTCAAATGCTTCTGGCTTCTAAGCTTTGATGGGGTAGGAACACACCCTTCTGCCTCGCCACTGGCGTCAAATATGAGAAATGGTTTACATGAATTTGAAAGTAAAATTTTATTTATCATTTTAGTCAATAAAAAAAATTGGTAAAAACACCTGACATTTGTTTTTTCTGCTTTGTGTCACATTGGGATGCTTTGTATCCTTTCTCCAAAACAGAGCATTTCCATATTCAATCTATAGTTCCCAACCAATTTTACGCATCTGCCTCAGACATGTTAAATCACAATGGAATATACATGTAAGGAATTTTATGTGCTTTCCCATTTTGTAACTTTATATGTTGCCCTCTGGCTGGTGACACAGGATTAAATTAGGTGTGGAATCCAAGTGACTCCTGGTCTTCACCATGGTACTTTGTAAGGGGCGATGGGCTGGTAACTCAGAAGAAGAAGTCATTGGGGTGGTGGATGTCAGGGTCTCCCCACCAGAGGTAAGTGAGATCAGACAGCTTCATTTTAGGAATGCATGCAAATATAACATAGCCATCCACAACCTCTAGCACATACGTGCGCAAAATGCTGCACATTAGCTTGTACATGTTTGCTTGAGCGTATCTTCCTATTACCATGAGCAGCAGCTGAGGGTTGCACAAGGAGGACACATGAGCAGAAAAATAACAATACGTACTTGTACTGCAACAAAACCCAAAGCCGACTTGTGAAGGGACACCAATGTATTGTTCTGGGGCTTCTGCCTGATCAATTACCAGAAGGAAAATTGCAAGAAGAAATGTCAATTAGGTGAGCACAATATTGGCAATAATTCTGCTCTTGTATACCAGACCAGACAGATGTTATTGGAAGCTTCTCCACCAACATTTATAGCAGCTACAAATAATTTTTTTTTTATTTCCCATTATTGGTAATACAGGTGACTAGAAAAAATGAGGGTTAAAGTCCAATTAAAACCAAAATCAACATAGCTTCAATTGCAATACAGAGATGCAAAGATGTTCTTCCTATTTTTGGCATCACATGGTCACTTTGTCATGGTCACATGCTCAGCACATAAATGACTGACCCAAGCTGAATTCAGAGATGAGAGCAAAAAATTAAACCCCCATCAACACCTCCCTCTTACTCATTTGAACTTTCAATATCCCTTAACAGGGATATAGTCACCTAGGTCTACTATTCATGTTGCTCCCAGGAGAAATTTCTGTATGTGGGGGAGCAGTAATTCAGCAACGGAGATACTGTATATGAATGCTGTACCATTTCCAAAAGTTGCCTTTTGCTGACATTATTGTCTTTTTGATCCTATGAAGACACCACTGCCAAATGGCTAAAAAGAAATGTCCACATTAATCAGGTAGTGATGCTGGACCCAAATAAAGGCCCCCAACACTTGTACACCGAAGAAGACAAACTTGGAACATGAGTGTACATGACCGGAGACTAATGAGTGTACAAAATCGGAGGAGTAATAGGGTAATTGGAATCTCAAAAGGATACTTTGGGCAAAACCAAACCATATAAGATGTTATAGTTGGTCATACACTAGTCAATGGGTGTATGATCATGTATCCTTACCATATGGATTGTTTACTTGGATTAGCGTTGTGCACTCATCAACCAGCGCATCCAACATTCAACTGGGAGCACCAGACAATGAGAGCACTCCATATTGTTATAGTAAATGGCAGGAAGCACTCCCATTGACTGGTGGTTTTTAGATAACTCTCCTGGCCAAAACTCCAATCAATTCCTGATCCATGCTCACTCAGGAGAGTGCCCTGATTTTTAACAGATTTTTGTTAAAATTGTTTAGATGTTTTGATCTAATGTCTAATTTATTGAAATTATTTTAACATGCATGGCCGCCTGTACTTATATAGCTTAAAGCTTTTTTTTCTCCAAAAGTTAAAACATAATTACAGTCACTCCCTAAAAAGTGGTAGCTGTTGACATAGAGACTGCAATGAATATGTCATTTTTAATTATGCCCATGGTTCCACTTTAACTGACAAGGAGCGTGTGCACACTTGACAGTTACTGAAGCAATGCACCGTGGGAATTCACTACAGATCTGAATTTGTATAAAAGGTCCTTGTCAGCATGACCTTGCTATATTACATGAGAAAAAGTAGAAGGATCTTTGCCAATGACCTCACAATAGGATGATTTTTTAAAACATGTTTGAAATTATGAAAAACAAGATTAAAAGAGGAATCTCCCTTTAACCAGCAGAGGGGTGAGAAGATCACTAAAGCTACAAGTGTTTGTTCTTGCTTTCAAATTTGCACCTCCAACAACCTGATCCACATCCTGCATATGTACATGCAACAAAACCTATTCTTACCGTATATAAAAGAGTTTTCTTTTTCTATATCAAACCGTGTCCGCATCTGCCTGTCTGCATTCAGAAATGGGAAAAAAAAGGAGAATGCAGAATGTATACAGAGAAAAGGATTCCAATGCTTTCATCCCTAGCCTTCATTAACACAGCCACACAAACATGGGAACGGTAACCTTGAATGGAGCTCCTGCTTTCAACTTTTTAATTAGTTGCTACACAGCCATGGTGATAGCCTTTAACTGCCTGCCAGTGTTCAACCTTTTTTATCAAACGATTGCTGCGGCAGATGTTTTCATGGCTGAGGTCTTGCTTTTTCTTTCATTTTAGAAAGTAGCAGCCAGTAATGGGCATTTGTAAGACTCTGGATCACCTCAATATGTCAGCTGTTATGATAATATGGTCTTTTCTCTTGGGGATAGCTGTGTGTGCTGTTATTCACTTGTACTCTTTTCTTCTGCCGCAAGAGAAATGTTAAGCCAGTGTTAGGCTTCCAAGGTCCCCATGGAAGCTGGTCTGTCTTCTACCTGTGCTGCGAAAACAGACCTTATCAGAGGAGTAAGGAGAAGTGAAATTTACAGTTTTCACTTGCACAAAAAAATGGTAAAAATTGCGAGATTCTGGAAATTTTTTGCTATGTTTAGCAAATATATTGAGATCTTTGGGCAGAATAAAAATAATGTGGTTTTTTGGAGGTATAATAAACTTAATTGGTTCACAAGGGTTAAAAAAGTTCTTTTTAATTGTAGGGCCATGGTCAAGTTACAATATTTAGGCTGTACACACATCAGATGATTCTCATCTGATTCTCGTCTTGGACAAGAATCTGACATTTGCACAGTGGTCATCCGACATCGTTCATGGATCTGCCCTGGCCCTGGAAGGAGAGCGTAGCAATGTTCCGCTCACTCATTCTCCTCCCTCTCTTTTCCATATAGCAAAACAGTGATGTATGTACAGTGCTCATTCATTCATCTTTCAGTCTTTCGTCGTTGAAAAGGATCGTGGGGGATCCTCCACAAGTACAAAAATCTAACGTGTGTACGCAGGCCTTACCCAAATGTTTAGCCCCCAATCTGAAGCTGTACTCCACCTATAGACAACCCTCCACTCAGCCTCGAGTGACTAGTTACACTGTTTCAATATTTACTTGGGTATGCAAAGGATGGTGTCCGGAGGGACAATGATTGTCAAAGGACTAGGGATCTACAAGGCTAAAGGATAAAAAGGAATATGAACAACCAAATCACTGAGGAAGAACAGGTCAAAGGATGGAGGGAAAGGGTATACACAGGTGCCAGGAACTGTAACAAAGCAAGGAGAAACTGCCAAGCAGGAACCGGCTCTGCAGGCTCTCTATGGTAAGACAACATGGGAGCAAACAGGAGCAGGTCAATAACTTATGATTTTTCTAGACCTGTTGTATCAAATACAAAAGTAACCTTACCTTACCTTTCTCAAAGTAACCTTACTAATTTTAATTTTAGATTTTCTATTGCCATACAAAACTTATCTCAATAAATTCCCCCAAGCATGCTTTTCAGGCATCTTTTGCCTAAACAGCTGAATAAGTACAATTGAGAGTCTTCAAAATTTCACAGACGGTAAAATTGTTGATTTGCAGTGAAATCAATTTTGTTGAAATCACTGCGCTCATCCCTAAAGACGAAAACTGTCGTTAAGAAAAACATTTTCTTGTTTTTCATCCACTCTTGGAAGCACCGATTTTGAGTATCTCTTATAAGCGCTAAGTTCAGAGAAGTGATTGGAAGGCCTTAAAGTCCAAGATCTCTGCTCCTACAAGAACAGAATACAAGTAACTATATGAAAAACTAGGAGTAACATTGCACAGCTTAAAGCATTTTCAAACAGAACGAGACATTATAATATATACACACTGATAACTTGATCTCTTTAAAACTCACCTGCCACCCACATGGTGGGTTCAGTCCTTCATCAGAGCAATAGCAAAAGTTAAGCCAGAGCAGAGCAGTAGCCCTTCGTTGGGGCAGTTGCAATAAATTACCCCTCCATCACAGCAGTAGCATCACCTCCCCCTTCCAATAAGGTATGAAACAAATCAATTTTTACTCCTTGGCTTCTGTTTTATTTTTCTCTATCAAATCTTCATAACATTTTTCAGTTTAGCACTTCCCTACAGCATTAGCATTGCCTTAACCCTCTGCCAGAGAAATGGTGTCAATTTTGCCCCTTGTCAGGTCACTATTGGCTCATCCTGCCATAAGAGCAAAAGCATTGATTGCATCCTCAGTCTGAGTAGTGGCATGAGTTCAGCCTTTGATCAGAGCAGTAGCATTAGCTTTGGTCTCCATCGAAGCAGAAGCATCACCTTTTACTGGAGCAGTAGCATTGATTTAGTCCGTAGATAAAGCCATAGCATTATCTCAGTGCTTTACTTGACCAGTAGCATTAATTTAGCCTACCATCAAAGCAGTAGCCTCAGCTTAGCCCTCCATTAAAGCAGTAGAATTGACTCTGCCCCTTTTGGAGCAGTAGCAATAATTCAATCCTCCCCCAGAGCAGTAGTATCTGCTCAAACCTCCATCTGAGTTGTGCTATGAACTTAGTGTTTCTTCAGAACAGTGCCACCAGTTTAACTCTCTATCAGGGCAGTGCCATTAGCTTAGCGCTCCATCAGAGCTGTGCTATCAGCTTAGTGCTCTATCAGGTCAGTGCCATTAGCCTACAGCTCTATCAGGGCAGTGCCGTTAGCCTACAGCTCTTTTAAGGTAGTGCCATTAGCCTAGTGCTCCATCAGAGCAGTGCTATTAGCTTAGCCCTCTGCCAAAGCAGTGGCCTTATTTTCAGTCCTCCACCAAACCAGAAGCCTTCTGAATGATAGCATCAATTTACCCTTTTTCAATAGCAGTGGCATCAACATTCTGTCAGAACAGTTGCTTTGATTCAGCCCTACACCTATCAAATATTGTGTATCCTTCCTTCAGAACACTGGCATCAACTAAGCCCCCCACCAAAGCAGCAGCATCTGCCCAGCCCTCTTTTTGAGCAGTGGCATCAGTTTAGTCCTCTGTCAGAATAATAGCATGGGCTCATTCCTCTGCCAGAGCAGTAGCATTGGTTTATCCCTCAACCAGTGCAGTTGAATCACTTAGGCCCTCCATGGGCACATTTGCATTAGCTTATTCTACTATCAGAGCATTACCATCAGCTCATCCTTTCAATAATTGGTATGAATAGTCAGGTATGTGACTGTTCCATTATAATTTCCTGGACATTTGTTTTATTTTTTTAATAATAAAGCTTTTGTTATTTTTTAAAAGCTTTGAGTTGCACTCTACAAATGACCTTTCAATTTTGCTTGCACAGTTGCTTCGGATCTGTCACTTGACTTGCATTCTATCATTCTCATACCCCAACAGCATCCACACCAACTATAACCACATTTTTCTTACTAGCATTGTTTGAAAGTGTAATAAATTACAGGTGGGCACTATCATTTTTTTGGCACCTACACAGAACTAAAGTTTGCACCTTCTTTTATCAAAAGAAGAAGTACAGAAGGCATTTGGGACCAAAAAGGTCTGTGTCCATTAAAAGCCATTAAATGTGATATGACTCCCAGGTTTGTTTTGACCCTCAAAATAATATTCCTTTTGTATAAACAAGGCTTAGCTGTGATTTCTAAATTCCAAAAAAATATTGTACTTTCTCTTTTACTGGTTCCTATAATTTGTAGCTCACCAACTTCAGTATCAATGTACACACTATAACCACATTGCCATCTGCTGGGAAGAAATGAAATCTTGATTGTATTTGGTATATCAGTAAAAAGTCGCAATACTATTGTTTCAATAATTTGTGTCATCCTAAACTTTACAGGAAAAATAAAGATAAAGTACAATTAAGTATAAACCTTAAAGCTACATTTAATTCTATATTCTTCAATGCTCAAGGTAACACCCAAAACTCCAAAGGGGTTTAGGAGTTAGGAAAGTTGGGCGTTTTAGGTGCACCCGGCATCTTTTTATGTCCCAGATTTAATTTCCATAATATTCTTTAAATAGGGAAACCAACATAGCCAGTGCAAACCCCTCAGCATGGGCACAGCAGGTATGGAGACCCAGGAACTCCATACAGAGCTCTTCCTAATAGAAACTCAACTAACCCAAGAGATATTGGAAATATTGGGTCTGATCCCCAATACCAACCCCTTGATCTCTGGAATAAAACTCTAAATTGCAGACCTCGAATTTAGAATAAAGGATATATTAGTTGTGCGGTGTTGGGGATCTTGGGGAGCCCCGTTCTTCTGACACCAATATTTTTGACCATGACCATGCTCTTTTCCAAGCCTCAGAGAAAAATTATGGGGTGTTTATCTGATTGGAATTCAGCTGCCAAAGACATGCAAGGGCCCATTTTGTGTTGCTGTGCATTACCATGTGGCATATAAATGCTGGTTAAAATACAAGTAGATGGAGAACAGCACTCAGCAAGAGCACCATGGATTCGTTTAGCAGACAACACAGGTGCCAGCATTAAGACTCTCTTGACTAAAACTCCAGACTTCCTTGTAAAGAGTTAGGATGTCCCATGTGTAAAAATCAGCTTCAGTTACTGAAGTCAGTAGACATCAGGCTTTCTCAACAGAATCGGTTCGTGTAAATATGTTAAAAAGAGCCTTGTTTGCTTAAAACAACACAGGGCAGCATGGTTGGCTCAGTGGTTAGCACTCTTGTCTTTACAGCACTAAGTCTCAGGTTCAAATCCTGGCCAGGAGGGAGGGAGTTGGTATGTTCCCCCTATGTCTGTGTGGGTTTCCTCCCATATCCCAAAAAAACATGCGGTAAGGTTAATCGGCTTCCCCTCAAAAATTTGTCCTTAGACTGTATTAATCACATCTGACTATAATAGGGACATCAGAATGTGAGCCCCTTTGAAGGACAACTAGTGATATGACTATGGCTTTTGTAAAGTGCTGTGCAAATATGTTGCTGCTTTATAAATACTAGCTATTATTCCAGATGATGTTATATTTCATATTTATAGTAGTGACCTAAACACAAATATATCTTTCTAAAATTGTATTACCATTATAAATAAAGAAATGGATGTACAAAACCATTACACATATCCTTTAAATGGTAAGGAAACTTTCATACAAAGTTTTCCTTTATGCCCCAACCAACTTTAAATAGGTCCCCTATACAACTAAAATGATTCTTTTATTGCCAGTATTCTACCTTTTAACTTTAAAGCCTTTTTGATCTTGTAACCTGAAGTAATAAAACTTTTTATTGTCCATACATTTCCTTATTAATTTTAACCATCTGAAATAATATTCAGTACCAATATCACAGCCTTTAAATTATTCTCGAGAAGCAACATAGGGAAATAAATAGTTCAGAAGTATGGGTGGCAGTTGGATGCTGCCAGGGTTGTTGCAGTGGGGCAGCAGTGGATAAAGTTTTGGGAACACTCTATGGATAAAAATGCCAATAGCGACACCATGAGGTCATAAATACTATTACATGCATTGTTATAATGGATCTCAAACTGATTACAAGACACCTGCAATGGAATTTGAAACACAATGAAAATGATAATAAATAATAACAGTGCACATGAATGGATCTATATAATAAGCACGTAATGCTAGCTCATCATTCAAATATTTTGGGCACAACCTTTGTGCCGTCTTTTTTTAACCAAGGCTTTTGCGTAATATATTCTCATTAATAACTTACATGGCTGTGTAACAGCAACACAATGACATGGCGGGGAACACAATGACCTTAGAGTATGCTGACAGCCTGAATTCATTTGGAGCAGGATGCAGAAAGATAAATAACTTACCAGTATATAAAATAATAATAGGCCTTCAGGTATAGAAGCGTCTAAATATTCATATAGTTAGTCTTGAGATTTTTTTTACCTGTACTGGGAACATGAAGTATTATTAATTCTTATATTTATGTACCTTAGAAATATGTTTCAAATTGAACTTTTAGTATTAGTTCTTGGGTGCAAAAAAAGAAGCCCACATAAATATTTGGAAAACACAAACCCCATTGCAGATTATGTCCACTCCTTTAAAGGAAAGCTCTATTTGAACTCTGTAAAGATTCACTGCAAACAAACTTGCCAAATGCAACCCCAGTCCTGAGAAATCTTTTGCTGAATCCACAGGGAAGTTGACCATTTGTGAAGTGTCTGTGATATCCACAGCTCTCAATAATTTATTCTGAGGGACCTGCATGTCAATACAGAAGACATGAGGGGTGTGAATGGTTAACAGGAGGAACCAGGAGATCCACACTTCCCAAATCATGAATTCCCTAGCGAGCAAAAGGTATCTCCAGATTGGAGTAGTGTCTGGTGATGGGCGCAGAATGAAACATGAATGGTGGATATTTCCAATGTTCTTTCATCAAGATGTTGGAAACTTACCTGGTGCTCAGGCCAAGCCACTAAATGGTTGTTTGGAAGGCCATAGACCAATAATAGGAAGCAATGACACATTGCATTGTTTGTCTTGTCAAGATTGTTTTAGGGGTTCTGGAAGGAGCTGTGGATTAGTCCATTTTAGTAAGGAATGTGATTTATACAGGTTCTGAGATTAGTTGATAGATAAAATAGTGAGATACATATTGGGCAATCATATCTCTAGGTTAGGATCACACAGTCCCTATCTGTCTCCATTCAAGGATGAGTTGGCACCTCTATGGAACGTGTCAATGAGATTTGTTCTCATCAGAAAGGATTTGCGTTCTTATAAAAGTATAGAAATGCAAAAACCTGCTGCAGCAAGTCAACTTCAGGCCAGAATGAGGCCAATGGCAAGTAAACTTTCCCTGGTATTTTAGTTCTGATCAGTCTCAGCAGCATCCCCTGGTATTCCATTGGGACAGAACCTAAAGTCTAAACATAGGCCCTAGGATTGTCTTCATCCCCATAAGTGCGGTGCAATAGAAACCCCAATTGGCTGCACATTTCCCAGGAAAATGCACCTTCTATACAGATAAATAGTAAAGTGAAAAGGACACTGTGATTGGTTGGACAGCGGATTATATTACCTTTTTTATTTATTTGTTGAAGAGACCAAAGTGTTGTTTGTAAAACACAGCTGCCACCCTGAGTATACACAGACACCGGCAGGAAACTTGGGCGAGGCCCTGCAACTATCAAATATAATCTCCAATAATGTGCTCAAATCTATTCCTCTGCTGTTCATCTGGCAGCATAAACAAGGAAAGAGGTGCAAAGTAATTGTGCAGCAAAAGGGCAAACTGTTTATATATATATCTTTTTTTTTTCCATTTGCCCAGAACTAAAATTTAAATTTTTGATAGATGCTGGAGAGTTAAGACATACAGGCTGATTCATCAAGCAAAATGGGAAGCTCGCTCACGCATTCATATTCGCGATCCACAATAGGAGGCCTTCGATTAATTTATCAACCAAATCCGAGGCCCTGGCGTACTCACGCGGAAGTCATCAACTGAAGAGATCTCTCCAATGGATATGCACAGCCCTGGCAGTTTCACTCTGACGAGCTTGCATTAACCTCACGAAAAAAGCATTCTTTCTAATGGCACACATATTACCTTTAGCCCTAAAAAAAATGTTTGTGCAGTTCAAATGTTTAAAACATCTATCTGCGCCAAGAAATAAGCTAAAGGAGAGAATATATCAGGCAGCACAATGACAACAAACCTATAACGCTACCACTAATGATCAGAGAAGTTGTGTGGGGGCAAATCAACATGAGTGCAAATGTCAGACTTAAAAAGGAGAAATAAAAACCATGACAATTTATTCAGAAAAGGACTATGTACATAATACATTCAAATACCAATATGTGACAATGGGACAAAGGCAACGAGGGGGGTCAAGTAGCACTTTGGAGTGGAAACCATGCAGACATTTGTACTCAATACTTGTGAAAAAACTCACAAAACATTGCTGAAAAATTGTTAAACTACAGAAACCGCCATTACAAACCAGGCACAAAGACATTGCAGTAACAGATGAAACTCGCAATCATGAGGATTACAAAAAAATCACATCAATGCATACCCCATACATGTTTGCCATTAATCCTTTACTAAAATATTTGATTTCTCTGAAGTCAAACTAGAATGAAATTTTAATCAGGTCACAAATGTTTGTTCAAATATTTTTTTACACTCATACTATTGTGTGATGACATATCTGAAAGTGCTACTTAGTATATATCCAGCTTGATAAAAATTAATTTGCAGTGTGGCAACCAAAAGAAAAAGTAACAACAAGTGCAACAAATGTAACTATAAATGAAGCAAGTCTGTGTTTGAGTAGAATGTAACATAAAAAGTAGGACACAAAAAACATCAAGCATTAAAGATTCAAACTGACCTGTAAAATAGACTGGAGGTGCGCACAGAACAGGGCGCAGGTGTGCGCTAATCAATTGCTATCACCTCACCATTGAGTTTAACATTGGCTTCTGAATCACGCAGCTGAAAATTAATCGCCTTAATTGGCGTATTCGAGATGTTTGCTCATTTTTGCAGAAAACTGGCAGGCGAGTTCACTAGAACTCGGGCCCGACTTGTGGTAATAGAGCTTGCTGACTGGCACGTACGTACGCGCATTCCATTGATCGCAGTCTCCTGACTAGTATTGGCCATTACTGGAGAATTGAATTACTGAAAAGAATCTGCAGGTTATTTGCATTGAGATGCAGCAGAGCATACAAAATAAAGATGAAAAAGGCATGTTATATATTTATGCAAATAGACAACTGTTTATAATACACATTTCTTCGAAAAATGAAATGTAATCTAACAGTGGTAGACGTAGTCAACAGTGTGCCCCTGTGCATTACGGACTTGGGGTTCCCTGCCAAACCAAAAACAAGGGCTTGGGGCCATCTACCACTTTGTCACCCCATGACACTTTTTTACCAATTCCCACACATCTCTCGGGGACTGTATATTGATATATTCTCTCCATGGAGTTCCTGGGTCTGCACACCTGATATGCTCATGACTCCCACTGCCCTTGCTGGATTCTATATTTATTTTATATCACAGAGGGTGTAACAGAAGGATCTGAGATACACAAAGGTGTGCAGGAACAGAGTTGAACATTAAACCAAGGAGATTTTGCTTGTTAGAGTACCCATGACATATGAGAAGCCAGGAAATGATAAAGCCCATTGAGCCTAAAAATATCCCTTTGGAGCAAACTCCAAAAAAATCTATGCAGGGTTTCCGGCACAAAATCAGGTACATCACAAAAGTCATTTTAAAGTGTTTGAAGCATCAAAAGTTCTTTTGGTTACTATTAGTTAATACATAGCTGTCTATAACCTAACACTAAAGGAAATGTCACTTCCTTTTGAGTAATGTGTGAGTTCAATGTTCACTATTAAGATATCTCGTGCATGTGTAACGGCAGGATCTGAGAAGTGGGTGGGTTGGTGTAGCATGGGTGAAGCTCTGTGGGTTGTATTAAGTGGTAAACCTGTTTCTCCAGCTGTTGTATGACAAGGAACTAAACACAATTACTGAATAGTGAGGGGCGTGACTACTCAATAATTCTGTTCCTGGTGGTGACGTTGAAACTAAGCAGTCAGTACTTGCAGCTAGCTTCCTTACAGACTTCCAATCCTGTTACAGGTATGAAGGGGCTGGGGGTAATGGGGTGAACAAATGGTGGGGTTTTTACAATAAGCTTTGGTACCCCCTGGCTCTGCCATTTCTGAATGTCCTGGCGTTATATTTTTAGCAGAGACCTCATGTGTATTATTAATATTATTATTGTTAATAAACAGGATTTATATAGCGCCAACATATTATGCAGCGCTGTACATTAAATAGTTTGCAAATGACAGATGAATACAGACAGTGATACAGGAGGAGAGGACACTGCCCCCAAGAGCTTACAATCCAGTAGAGTGTATGGGGTCAGGCACACACCAGGAAGACAAAAAAAATTTAGGGGGAAATAAGGACATAATAAATATAGATTGCCCTCCCTGTCTTCCTACACCAGTCTGTCTTCATAAATGTGAAAGCTCGGCCAAGATAAGCGTTCACATTTACATCAGCATCGGGTGAATGAGTGCAGGTGTCTCATGTCTGCACAGGTGAAACCCCTTCCATGTTTATACATGGCTTGGTGTATTAGAGCTGCTAAAGATATTTTAACATATTGATTGCTGTAAATGTAGTTTTTTAAATCTTATTCATGCATACTTAGAATATAAAATGATATCGTAGGGCACTAAATAATAACAACATCTGTACCATTAAAGAGAACCTGTACTAAGAAGGTATGTGGGCTCCCATCTCAACATTTCTTCAGACAATACTAGTTCTTGGCTGTCATTTTGAGCCAATGAATTAGTATTCTCTGAGTTGTTGACCCATTAAAAATATGCAGATTAGATGTGCCTGTGCCTCCTGCATGCTTGTTGCAGGTCGGTTGACTAAGGCTACGTACACACATGCAATGGTTCTTGTCTGATAATTGGCTCAGGGCTGATATCAGACGAAAATCTGGCGTGTGTACAGTGCTCGGCATCCATCGTCTGAACGACCGTCCCTATTGTGCTCTCCTCCACATTTGCCATCCAATTATCAAATGTAGAGGATTAATGAATGATGTCACAGGACTAATGAACACTTTTAGCCCAGGATTACCACAGCCATTAATTCCAGGCAAGAATTATCAAATGTTTGTACATACATTTTTACTTTAGAATTTTTGTTGTGGCCCATGCACAGTGCAGCGTCTGTCCCTGATACATGTCAGGAATGGAGCCCGGTGATGGGGTTGATGTAACGCCTATGTGCAGGACTTACATGGTTAGTGGCTGCTAATGGCTTAGAGCAATTAGATTTGATGTCTGGGCTTGTCACCCCAGATGAGCGCAATCTAGCGGGTAAGTAAGTAATAGTATAGAATGATTCTGTGCATCCATAGAAATGCTTCTTGTTTAAAATCTTAACAGTCCACCTCTATCTTGCTGAAACACACCAAAAACCTTTAAAAGACACAGGAAGGTACTTAAAATGTACATACATTTCATTTGGCTTCCACACACTATACTTAGATGAGGTTGCTATTATCCTCCTGGCAAAATCTGGGTGACGAAGAATACCCCAAATCTTGCAGAGAATGTGCTCCCAGCATTGTGCTCACTATTTCCGGGGACCTTGTCATCAGGAGGACATCAACCCTGCAACTACAGAAAAACTTGTATCCCCAAAAGAGTGTTTTTATATTAATGTTCATTGTAAAGTAATTTAATTTCAAAAAATGTTATTAACAGTAAAACAGGTTTTCCTGCATACTGGCAAATTTGAGAACAAATCCACAAATTTGTGCTAACTATGCCAACTGCATGCTATGAGGTATACCTTAAGGGTTATTCGTCTAGGCTGTCCAATGCAGCACATCACACAGAAAGTCATGCATGATGCCCTTTTAAAAGCTCAGCATACAGTAATGCATTGTGCTGCAGCGGCTGAGTTTGGTATCCCAGGGCACCAACACAACTTCTGCATTGCAATATTATATGCACGTATGTATCCACCTGGAAACTTTGGAGCAATGGGCCTTCAGTGGACAGTCCTGCCATTATTCTGTGTTGAGACAGTAACTTTCATGCACTTTTGCCAGGGATCTTTTACAGATTTGGGCCCACGGGACATTTAAAGTAGGGGGCCCAAAAATGCAAAACATTTCAGATCCCTGGAGCTTTGCAATTCTGTCATTTTTGGCCCTAAAAAAATGGGGGCCCTGTGCAATTACAAATTTCATCATCTGAAAAAGGCTAATGAAGGTGGCCAAAGACTTACAGGTAAACATAGGCAAGAGTGGAATATGTTTTAGCTCATAGTATGTAAACTGTAAATAACACAGTAAAGGTATGATAATAATCACAATAAAATAACATACCCTCATATACAAACCATAACTTTTATTACCCATTTATTAAGAAACCAACATTTTTTTTTTACATTTACTTGAATGAATGGGAGCGCAAAGCCCCCTGGATACCAAGGTCAGGCATCCTGGGAGGCTCTTGGACACTTTTTCTATGCATGCCTGACCATCTCCGGCATGAGCAAAAGGAGCCTTTTTGCTCAAAGAGAAAAATTTGCCAATCTCACGCATGCACAGTGAGTTCAGCAAATTTTTTTTTTCGTCCTACATCACCCAATCTCGCACCTGGGTCGTGTGACGTAAGATGAAGAACCCAGAAAAGAAGACGAAGATGGCGGCGCCCAGAGCAGCGTCTCCGGGCCGGTTAGCGGGACAAAGCGGGACCCAATGCCGTACACCCCCGGAGTGATTGTTCTGCGCTGTGGGATTTAAGGTAAGTGTGTTTTTTTTTTTTTTTTTTTGTGTGTGTGTTATTTTTGAGTATAGTTACTCTTTAAGGCATCAATTACAATAAGATTTACACAAGCAGCATCCTGCATTGTCATCCCCTATGTCATACTTATCTGTGACAACTCAACTTGGTTAAGACAATATATACATTTGCTGTATACCCCTGAAAAAGCCCTTGTAGCGAAATGCGTCGGGTAACCAGATGTTTTTATTGCATATTCTCTCTTTAGTGTAGAACGCAACTATTCAGCCTAGCTAATCCCCACCCCATGATTATACAATGGGGGATGCTTTTATGATGTATTACACCATTGTATTGATATGTGACACTATATTGTATTACTGCCTTTTGAATACAAAACTTTAAACAAGAGCCTGAAGCCCCTCTCCTTTCTCCATTAAACTTCTATTTCAATTTTAAAATAACAAGTAATCTAACAAAAGGCTGGATTTTTTTTACTAGTTAAAAAATATTTTATAGAACATATTTCACTAGATTAAAACCCACCAAAAACATGGCCGTCTTTGTTGCTAAGAGGCGACATGCGACTCATGCCGTGACATCATCGGTGCGCGCCAAACCCGGAAGTAAAGTTGCGGAAGAGAAGTGCGGAGCTGCGGTGGAGATAGCGATCGGAGGGGGTCGCTGTATTCTAATGTATTGGGTTTCCTGGGGTGAGCCCAGCAGGTGACAGGGAGGACTTTCTTCTGTATGGCTGCTGTGTTCCTGGTCTCCTCTGACATTTGCTGTGTTCATCATGTACAGGACTTTGAAGCGCTCCAGCATCCTGAGAATGGCTTTAGCAGAAGATGGGGAGCTGGAGAAGGGGGTCAGGGAGTCCTTCCTAATCAGAGCTGTGAAGATTGCTATGGTGGTCACCCTGTACTGGTTTGTCTCCATCACCATGGTGTTCCTGAACAAGTATCTGCTGGACAGCCCGTCCCTCAAGCTGGACGCCCCGCTCTTTGTCACCTTCTACCAATGTGTGGTCACCGTGGTTCTGTGTAAAGCCCTCAGCCTGCTCACCTGGGTCATCCCCGCCGAGACGCTGGAATTCCCCTCCATCCGCTTTGACCTCAAGGTTCTGCGCAGCGTCCTGCCGCTCTCCCTGGTCTTCATTGGAATGATCACCTTCAATAACCTGTGCCTCAAGAACCTCGGCGTGGCCTTCTACACGGTGGGCAGGTGCCTCAGTACCGTCTTCAACGTGCTGCTTTCCTATGTCCTGCTGAAACAGACTACGTCCCTGTACGCCCTGCTGTCCTGCGGGGTCATCCTGGGTAAGACGAATTGTAAAAGTTCAAATTGTATTATGGTGGACGGGGAGGGAGAAGGGCTTAGCATTGCCTGGTTGCCCAAGCAGACAGTGGGATAGGGGCTTCTTTTTGGCCAGGTGCCCATTGGGAGGAGGAGGGATTTTTGTTGGCTGGGGTGCCCAGTGGGAGAGGGGTTTTTACATTGGCCGGGGGTGTGCATGCCTGACCATCTCCGGCATGAGCAAAAGGAGCCTTTTTGCTCAAAGAGAAAAATTTGCCAATCTCACGCATGCACAGTGAGTTCAGCAAATTTTTTTTTTCGTCCTACATCACCCAATCTCGCACCTGGGTCGTGTGACGTAAGATGAAGAACCCAGAAAAGAAGACGAAGATGGCGGCGCCCAGAGCAGCGTCTCCGGGCCGGTTAGCGGGACAAAGCGGGACCCAATGCCGTACACCCCCGGAGTGATTGTTCTGCGCTGTGGGATTTAAGGTAAGTGTGTTTTTTTTTTTTTTTTTTTGTGTGTGTGTTATTTTTGAGTATAGTTACTCTTTAAGGCATCAATTACAATAAGATTTACACAAGCAGCATCCTGCATTGTCATCCCCTATGTCATACTTATCTGTGACAACTCAACTTGGTTAAGACAATATATACATTTGCTGTATACCCCTGAAAAAGCCCTTGTAGCGAAATGCGTCGGGTAACAAGACGTTTTTATTGCATATTCTCTCTTTAATGTAGAACGCAACTATTCAGCCTAGCTAATCCCCACCCCATGATTATACAATGGGGGATGCTTTTATGATGTATTACACCATTGTATTGATATGTGACACTATATTGTATTACTGCCTTTTGAATACAAAACTTTAAACAAGAGCCTGAAGCCCCTCTCCTTTCTCCATTAAACTTCTATTTCAATTTTAAAATAACAAGTAATCTAACAAAAGGCTGGATTTTTTTTACTAGTTAAAAAATATTTTATAGAACATATTTCACTAGATTAAAACCCACCAAAAACATGGCCGTCTTTGTTGCTAAGAGGCGACATGCGACTCATGCCGTGACATCATCGGTGCGCGCCAAACCCGGAAGTAAAGTTGCGGAAGAGAAGTGCGGAGCTGCGGTGGAGATAGCGATCGGAGGGGGTCGCTGTATTCTAATGTATTGGGTTTCCTGGGGTGAGCCCAGCAGGTGACAGGGAGGACTTTCTTCTGTATGGCTGCTGTGTTCCTGGTCTCCTCTGACATTTGCTGTGTTCATCATGTACAGGACTTTGAAGCGCTCCAGCATCCTGAGAATGGCTTTAGCAGAAGATGGGGAGCTGGAGAAGGGGGTCAGGGAGTCCTTCCTAATCAGAGCTGTGAAGATTGCTATGGTGGTCACCCTGTACTGGTTTGTCTCCATCACCATGGTGTTCCTGAACAAGTATCTGCTGGACAGCCCGTCCCTCAAGCTGGACGCCCCGCTCTTTGTCACCTTCTACCAATGTGTGGTCACCGTGGTTCTGTGTAAAGCCCTCAGCCTGCTCACCTGGGTCATCCCCGCCGAGACGCTGGAATTCCCCTCCATCCGCTTTGACCTCAAGGTTCTGCGCAGCGTCCTGCCGCTCTCCCTGGTCTTCATTGGAATGATCACCTTCAATAACCTGTGCCTCAAGAACCTCGGCGTGGCCTTCTACACGGTGGGCAGGTGCCTCAGTACCGTCTTCAACGTGCTGCTTTCCTATGTCCTGCTGAAACAGACTACGTCCCTGTACGCCCTGCTGTCCTGCGGGGTCATCCTGGGTAAGACGCATTGTAAAAGTTCAAATTGTATTATGGTGGACGGGGAGGGAGAAGGGCTTAGCATTGCCTGGTTGCCCAAGCAGACAGTGGGATAGGGGCTTCTTTTTGGCCAGGTGCCCATTGGGAGGAGGAGGGATTTTTGTTGGCTGGGGTGCCCAGTGGGAGAGGGGTTTTTACATTGGCCGGGGGTGCCCAGTGGAAGAAGGGCTTTTCATTGGCCGGGGGTGCCCAGTGGAAGGAGGGCTTTTCATTGGCCGGGGGTGCCCAGTGGAAGGAGGGCTTTTCATTGGCCAGGGGCACCCATTGGGAGAAGGGCTCCTCATAGGCCCAGTGGGAGAAGGTTTTTTTTGGGGGGGGGCACCCAGTGGAGTAGGGGCTTTTTGTTGGCCAGGGCACCCAGTGGAGTAGGGGCTTATTGTTGGCCGGGGCGCCCAGTGGAAGAAGGGCTTATTGTTGGCCGGGGCGCCAAGTGGAAGAAGGGCTTATTGTTGGCTGGGGAGCCAGTGAAAGAGGGACTCCTTGTTGGCCATGGCGCCCAGTGGGAGAAGGGCTTTTTTCGTTGTCCAAGGCACCCAGCGGGATAGGGGCTTCTTATTGAACGGGCGTCCATTGGGAGAAGGGGGGTTTCTTGTTGCCTTGGTGCACCCAGTGGGAGAGGCTTTTTCGTTGGCTGGGGAGCCCAGGGGAGAAGGGCTTCTTCATTGGCTGGTGCACCAAAGGAACACAAGATCATTGATTTGTCACTGGAACCTCAATGTTTTTTCCAGCGACAGCTATCAAAAACAGAAATTCCCTTCATTTGACTCAACCCATCAAACCTGTTTGTTAACCCCTAACATGAATAGGATTTGTTTTAGACCTTCAAAGCTATGATTAGTTTACATTAATCCTAGAAACAATTACAAGGGACACAACCTAGCTGCTGGGAGTTTTTGTTTGTTATGCATTTCTAGGTGCAGTGTATAAGGACAGCTTAGCAGTGTTGCAATCCTCTCTGTGTATCTTACAATCTACTGACCTAATATTGGGATTCAGGTTTTACAGGATTTATTGAATGATTTGTCTGCACCTATTCATTAAACAGCAAATTGCCATTCCTGTATCTTACCTTGTATATAAATATTGTCACCCCAGAGGAACACTTGAAATAGATTTTAGGTCCTGGGAAACCCCTTCCAGAATGATTTCATTCAGAGTCCTAATAGGTCTGCCAAATGGCATTGAACAAAGAACTATGCAGGCAACGTCACATGGGTGGGCAATCAGCCAAAGCTTAAGGAACCCCTAACAACCACTGGGGGAACCCTGGTTGAGAATGGCTTAGAGGGTATATGTAGCCAAGCCTCCTTGTTTTGGGCTGTGGATACTCGTGACCCAATCTAAGATTTACATTGTCTGCCATTCCTTCATTGAATATATAAGCATCTAAACCAGTTTTTCCCAACCTTTTTTTTTACATGGAAAACCCTTCAAAAATAATGTTCAAGTCTTCACCTGAAAACCACTGCTATGATTACTATATTCACAATACATTAGTGTGGTGGTCAGTGGGAGGAATGTCTCTTACATTGCTGGTCAGTGAGAAGAATGTCACCATTACAGATAGCCAAAAAGATAATTGGGTCACCTAAACTGACCTGAGAGGCACAAACTGCTCAAGGAACCCCTAGCAACGTCTGGAGGAACCCTGATTGAGAAACACCGTTCTAACCTGTGAGGGGTTAGGTGGCCTATGAATTTATGATCTGCATATGTGATCCAGATCAATAACTATGTTTCAGAAGCCATAGGATCACTTTAACCTGACAACTATGATTCCTTTCCTCCTTGACATGTGACCTAGTTACTGGTAATCTGATGATTTGAGGACAAATGAATGTGAATGAGAGGTGTTCTTATCCCTGGACCCATTGTAGGCTTTTTGCAGGAAGGTTGAACAGAATCATGGGGTATTTGTAGGAAGCTTGCGGACTTAATTAGCTAATTAAAAGAACAATTTGGTGAAGCTAGCTAGCAGACCAAAAGAAGATAAATAAGAAGTTCTTTGTTTGTGGTTTGCAAACCTTTTACTTTGTATAAGCTAAGCACAAATGCCTTTATTTTCCCTTCACAGGTGGCTTCTGGCTGGGCATAGATCAAGAGAGTGCAGAAGGCACCTTGTCCTGGGCTGGAATATTTTACGGGGTCTTGGCCAGCCTGTGTGTCTCCATGAACGCCATTTACACCAAAAAAGTTCTTCCTGCCGTTGACGGAAGCATCTGGCGCCTGACCTTCTACAACAACGTCAATGCATGTTTCCTTTTTTTGCCCCTGCTTCTAGTTTTCGGGGAGATCGGCACCCTCATGTCATTTGACAAGCTCAACTCTTTGACCTTTTGGGGTATGATGACTCTGGGTGGGGTTTTCGGCTTCGCTATAGGGTATGTCACAGGACTGCAGATTAAATTCACCAGCCCCCTGACTCACAACATCTCAGGAACAGCAAAGGCTTGTGCACAGACTGTGTTGGCTGTGTTCTACTATCAGCAGGTAAAGTCTGCGTTGTGGTGGACCAGTAATATTATGGTACTTGGAGGCTCTTTCTGCTACACGTGGGTGAAAGGTATGGAAATGAAGAAGACACAAGATCAATCAGGGCAGACTAACAATACTGAGGAAAAAAGTTCTGCTGGGGTGTAATAATCCAGCAATCAGACTCCATATGAAACAACAGAATATCGACCTAGTGAGCATTAAATGTGATAAATTGTGCACCCACCCGGGGGCAGCTGAAAAGCCATTATTATCTACGGCTTCAAGCACCCAACAACCTTCCAAGATGTGAAGTTAATACCTTTATATTTAGAGGGACAGTTACGGTATTGAGTGCACTTGGGTGAAAAAACTGCCAGCTTTATACCTCTTAGGATTGCAACAGTGAGGCCCATTCACTCCATAACGTGTGTTATAACATGTGCTCTGTATATAATGCTCTGTATATATGTGGGGTGGTGTTAGAAATCCCAACGCACATATACAGTGCATTATAGCACACTACAGTGTACACATGTAAATTCTTTGTGCATTGCATTGTAAAAAATGATGCAGGACCTAATTTTTTAATACACAATTTGATGCGTCTGCTTTTCATGTGCATTGCAGTGCAAATGATAAAATGTAAATGAACCATGTGATATCATAATGGTTCCTTCCCTCCACCAACCCTGTTGTTACCAGTTGTCTGGCTGTCACTTGGTTCCAATACTTTCTGGTACTCCAATTCAGAAGAAGCACTCCACTTTTTTATTAGATTTTGAAACCTTTAAAAAAGTAAAGAGAATTGTAGCTGCACTACTCACCTCATCTCTAGCTCTTCCTCCTTCTCCAAAAACCTCTTAGCCAGTGGCATTCGCCTAGATTACCAATCTACCCAAATGCACTTTGAGGTCATGTCAGCCTGGGTTCACAGCTCAAAACTGCACCATTGTAGCATCCAATGTTACTGGCTGTGGGTAAAAAATTCTAAAAACAAAAAAAACACCTAGTTCCGAAACCAGAGAATCCACATGACTACCAGGCCACTACTAAAGGCCAACAATGGCCATCTTCATATTTTCCCTTGCACGGTTCTCTATTAGGCTGTGTACACATGTACAATTTTTACTGGAAACAATCTTACATGATCACTTCAAGTGATAGATCTATGAACATTGTTGGGTGACCACTGTACACGCGTCAGATTCTTGGTGGAAATGAGTGCGCCCATTTGTGTCATATGACGTGTGTACACGGTGATGATTATAAGACCTGTGTTCATAGCTTTACATTGCACAGTACGAGGACATTGGGAGAGATTTCCAGGACAGATATAAATTGCTGTCTTTAAAAGACATCAACAATCTAAAAAAACAAAAAAGTTACTGTAGGCAGATCCATACCGAAGTATTGTGGCTTAGAGGGAGGATCAATACAGAATATGTGGTTCCAACTAGAACAAGTTGTGGTTGGTGCCCATTCTGCAGGTCAATTGGCATCAGTGGCGCGTCCACCCACTCCATTCACAACTGGATCACAATGAGGGGTGATGGCCACACACGGCTCCCCATCTTTTTAGTTGTTTCTCATGTGTCTGACTGTTGGTCATGAAGACCCTGCAATCCACACAGTTTTTCCAAAGAACACCATTTTCTGTAATTGTTGTTTTGTTCCGTTACACACGTAGATGTATGTAATGTTTACTTGTCCATCCAATAAGCCATTAGGTGCAGTGTTCAACCCAGAAATTTTTTAAGCCGGGTGGGAAGAAATTGTAGGCGGGCGACAGTCCCTGTATTGTGACCCAACTCAACAGTAACCCCCTAAAAAAAGCCAGGCTAAAGGGGTGGGAGAACACTGGGGTGTAAACAGTGATTTGAAAAGAAATATTTTTGTATAGATCACACGTTTGTTTCATATCTTCTGTGTTACAAAGATTGTTATAAACCAACAATGGTAAATTAAGCCAGGTGTAGATGATCCTATTGTTTGGAATATTGTTGGGTTGTCAGTGATTTTTTACTATGTTTACAATTCTATTTAATCTTATGTCATAGTAGATTTAATGTAATATTTAATATGATGAAATCAACTTTTTTAGTAAAAATGATTGTTCTTCTATCTCCAGATGTTTGTATGTTTATGTGGGTATTAATGGGAGAAGGGTCGCTGTATTGGGTTTAATGAAGCATCATTGTGTGTTGCAAAATTCATGTCAATGGGCCAGATTTATTAAATCTCTCCAAGGTTGGAGAAGATAAACTATAATGGGAGAACCTGGGTAATCCAGCAATCCTGTAATGGATTTCTTAATAGGCATTTGCTATTAGTTGGCAAATGTTTCCAACCCAGATCATTTGCAGTTTCACAGGATCACCCAAGTTCTCCCATGATACTCTATTTTCTCCAGTCCTGGAAAGCTAATGGCCTGATTTAATAAAGCTCTGGAGAGGATACACTTTCATCAGTGAAGCTGGGTGATCCAGCTAACCTGGAGTGGATCTGGTTCAGGATTAAAAGTATCTGCTAACAAATAGCAAGCAATTCATTCCAGGTTTTGTGGATCAGCCAGCTTCACTGATGAAGTTTATCCTCTCCAGCCTTCGAGAGCTTTAATAAACCAGGCCCCATTGTGTATACAAACCATAGGAAAGAGAGCACAACCGTTGCATATGGCAACCACATTCCATCATTTTACTTTTCTAGCACTTTACAAAATGTTATTAGGAGTCTGATTGCTGTGGGCAGCAGTGTCTACCCAGGTACGTTGCCACATTTAAAGATGATCTCTCACTGTCACAATATAATTCTCTTTAGTGTAAAGACAAAACTTTTAATTTTTTTTATTTTTAAGGAATGGTCAAGGTAAGGAACAGCAGCCACAGAGTTTACAACTGTGACTGGATTTGTTAAAGTGAGCCCATAAGGGCCCTCCCAATGCTATAATTTGCCACCAGGAATTGTCCCTGTCTCCACCTTGTCAATGCCAAGCCCTTTTTGGTTCCTTAACAATGTCAATCTACCTGGGTCCTGCATAGTTCCCTGGCCAGCTCTGCTTTGTTCTTGGGCCTCTCACCCCTTCTGCACATCAGGGCAACTTCCAAAAAATCATGTGACAGACAAGATTCTCAATACAAAGCAGGGAAGAGTAAGCGTCTCATAAATTGTCAGCAAATCACAGTGGCACTCATAAATCTGTAACTTTATTTTGGCTTTATTTTCTTGAAATATTGAAAAATTTCCTTCAAATGCCTATTTGCATAAAAGGTGCACCAAATGCTGTGTTGTACATCAGTGTTCAACTCAGAATTTTTTTTAAGCTGGGTGGGAAGAAATTGTAGGTGAGTGGCAGCCCCTGTATTGTGACCCAACATCCCCCCAAAAACAGCTGGGTGGTCTGCCCGGCTAAAAGCCACCGAGGAGAACACTGTATATATATCGATTCTGGCTTCTACACTTGAAAAACAATGGGGGACAATGTTCTTAAATTTGACCTTTAAAAAAACTCTTTTCATAATATTTTTAGAGCTATTCTGGCATCTGGACATTTGTGAGTAGCTTGTATTGTGAAGAAGATAGGGTGAGCAGGGACTCCAATAGTCCTCATTAGCAGTTGGTGATAAAGTCATCCAGCATGGCAGATCACTAAGCAGAATGGGGGGCCCCTGAATTGACTTCCACCCGAGGAAGGTGATCTCAAAAGGAAATCTTGCACCTGTCAGAGATTTAGTTAGGTTATAGGATTTTGAGGGTGAAGGAATATTAAAGATTTCCTCTTTATTTCTGTTACATTCATGGCACTTGGATCTTCAATTTTCAATGAGAATTTCCAGAGCTTTCCTATTCTCTATTAACCCATAGTAATATACCAAGGGTTAGAGTTTGGGTTTACATATCCAATGAGGAATAGAGAATGCTGTAAGATCCAAGTGTCTTGAATGGAGCAGGAGTAATGAAGAGAACTTTTTATGGGGACAGCTGTCTAACAGCTTGAACAAATGGGTGGATTTTCACTTCTGATCCAATTTCCTGTCCAATAAAATGCTCTGATCCAAAGAGCATTTAACAGCCCACTGATCCGAAGAGAATATGTTGTTCTGTTCCCGATCCGGGTTCAGCTTAGCTGTGCATACATAGGACATGTTGTGTATTTTAATTGATAATTATCAAGCTGTATTGTTTCTTTTTGGGGAAAAACAGGCAAAGGAGTAGAATTTTGTACATATCTGAGCAATGTTTTGAGGCTTCCAATTGATCAAGTAGAATATCAATCTATACAGGCCAGCAAAAAATTAGCAGCAGATTTGGTGAAGTGTACCAGGCCCTAGAGAGGGTTTTCTTTGACTTTCGATAGATTTCCTCCTTTTTGCCTTTGTGTATATGACAAAGAAAATTAAGGTAAAAATCCCAAAGCCATAACCAAAGAACAGTGACGCAGTAGTATCTGACCATATCCTATGGAAGAAAAAAAGTTTTGGCTTCAGACTTTAAGATGATATTGTTGGCCTCGGTATAAATGTATTTTCCTTTTTTTTCCATTTTAATTGGTGGCTGTGGGCAGCAGTTCCACTTTCTTTTGCACTAGGGTTTCCTTTATTAGAAAATCCCACTCGAGCCTTCTTTCTCTTTCTAAAGTGGTCCGTGTTACCTACAGCAACCAGATACAAACTCTTCTCACAGCGTCCCATTTTCCTGGGCATGAGCGAATGTGGGACAGCAATAGAAGGATGTTATTTCAGCTGCTTTAATAAATGATTCTTTGTGTTTCAGGGGAAATACAATCTGTTTTGTGTCACGAGATGGCAATTGTTTCCAAGCATTTTAACAATGTTGTCACTTTTATAAGATTCAATAAACAAGTAGAGAAGTATGGTTGTAAATTGTTTCCATTCCCTCCTGCAAAGCAATAAACAGCCTACATTGTATGATATTTGTTACTCGGATTAACTAATATGTAACACAAACTGCTCTGACCTCTGTCAGGAGGAAATTAATCTGCATTTCTTCATTTTCTTTTTAATCCAAGAAAATAACATTTTTGCTGGTAAATAAGAAATTGAAACATTTCAATGTTGTTTTCTTTGAGCCATTAGGTGAACCCTGGCACCTTGCCCATTCAGGGTAACCTGGCATTTCCTAGCCAGGGTTCCTTTGAATTAGGCTCTCCAACTCCAATCTTCAAGGATCACAGACAGGGCTAGGAATTTCATGTAAACTAATTTCCTTTTTTACCTCTAAATCAAAACATAATTTATATTTGCTGCAGTTTCTTACAATTCAACATAACTTTTCTAATACATCAAATAGGCTTCAGCATTATTGGGGCGAGCAGATTTCACCTTCTACTCTCGCCCTGTGCAGCACAGAGTATGTTAAAAGATTATAGGTAAATATGCCAAATAGCAAACATGCCATACAAGTCTTGTATAACCTTCTATTTATTTACTGACTCCACGCCCCTGTCATGTGAGCAAGAGTACCTGGTGATCCAGAGAATTCTTTCTACAAAAATAGCATTGTCTTTTTTCTGGCATAAGCCTGCAGTGCAAGTCAGGTGCCTGGTGCTGTTCAGTGACAGGGCATTCACGTCCGATTTACTTTGGCGTATTGCAGCCGCACTTGCTCTATGTATTGTGTAGTGGTGCCATTTTATGTGAATGGCGTGCAAGTGCATTTTACAGTGAATGAATAGGCCACCTTAATACAACATAAGTTAATGTGTGCTGAAATGGAACACTTAAAGCAGACCTAACACCAGAATATTTACTTTATATAAAAGGGTAGATAATTTTTACTTTATATAAAAAGGTAATCTTTTTAAAAAAGGTAAAGTGTTTTTCTTTTAATACAAAGTGGGGAAGCCCCTCCTCTTCTACCTTTACTGCCGTGGCGGTAAAGACTGAATGGGAATGCAGAGGCCATACGTCCTCCTACGTCCTGAGATACCTACATTCTCCTGTGCAGAAGGAGCTTGTGCAGTGAGGTTGGCACTTTCTTTTTTAATTTACAGGAAGATATAGCCTATAATACAATGTGCAGGTGCGAGATCGGGTGATGTAGGCAGAAGAACAAAGACGACAGAAGAAGAGGGCAGCGCCTGGATGAAGAAGGAATCCTGGACGGCACAGGACTGAATTAAGGCCAGATGTGGAGGGATCGGGACTTTGAGAAAGTGAAGGTATTATTTTTTATTTTGTGACATTACCGCTTTAATAGTGAATGACCCCTTAAAGCAGGGCCAAACCCTTGGGATGCTCACCTGTCCCTATTCAGTCCCAGGCACCTCCATCTTCTTCCTTTTTTTCTTCTGCATCCCAAACTTCGGTTATCTTAACTGGTTGGGCTGGCGTGATAAAGTTTTTTGCGCAGGCGTGCGAGAGTTCAATGACTCCAAGAGAAGTGATTGAAGAAGCCAGGATGTGTTGGGTATTCCTGGGAACAAACGCTGAGCTGTGCATGTCATAAATGGGCAGTGATCAGACAGGAAAGAACACTTATTGCAGAAGGGACCTACCTGATGCAAAATTTTAGTTAACTAAAAGTTGAACTTTAAATTATTTCCCCTGCCACTAGCTGTTGTTATACCTGTCATCCTGTCACTAAAGGACACAGAAAAGATGGCAGACCCTATGGAAAGAAGTGAGCAAAGAACAAATCCTCAATTTGATGGGAACCAATGGAGATTGTCATCACAGCAGAGTTTTAAGATACCGCTTATTGGAAAAGTGTCTACTTGTGCATTTATAGGCTGCTAATAGTTTATTCTGAGCAATAAGTGACAAAGTCACTTTAGGTGATAGATGACAAGTACAGCACAAGGTAATAAAAAAGTTCTAAGCAATTATAACACAGTACTGTAAATGTCTCTGCTGAATTGTACGGCTGAATCACAGCATGCTAATTCAAGGTTAAGGCTTTACTTTGCATTGAGGGACAGAACCAGACGCTTAGGTATAATTGGCTAAAACTAGGCTAAGTAAATGGACCTGTTTGTGGGGTCATATAATTTCAGCTGTGACTTCACTCGACAAACTGGTTTTATGGCCTGATGTAATTCTGTATTACTCTGACCTACATGCCGGATGTAGAGCAGAAGCCTTGCAAGTCTCTGGAAATACTCCTCTGATGAGGCCAATGTCAGCTGAATTTCAGCAGAAGCTGCAAGAAGAACGAGAACAAGTAAATGCTCATCAGTGCAAGCTCGTGGGAGTGAATGGTCTTTGATAGATATAAGCCATTGTAGGCCAACATTTCTGCTGATAGATTTTGTAGTTTAATGCAAAGCAGCTTCATCGAATCAGAACAAAATGCTCCATGTCCATTTTCAGTCTCTCCTGATGCGTTGGCAGGACATTCAAAATGTTGCACAGGCAAAGTGGGAATGGGCCCTAGAGATTATTTTGGGTTTCATTTCTAATTTTGTTGCTTTAAAGCTTCTAAATGACATCTGTATTCATGATAACTGTCTGAAGTAGTGATTGTCATCTTATAGGGGGCTTTAAAGTAAAACTAAAGAAAACTTGATGATTAGACAGGGCTTGCAGAAAAAGACAGGCCACGTGTCTTCTGTAACAAATATTTTTACCTGCCTGATCACTATCCTAAAATGTCAAAAATTTACATCATAGGATGCCAGGATACCCAGCAAATCCCGGCTTCCCCTGCGGCCGCCAAGACTGAATGAAGGTGCATGTGGGTTAGGTCAGTGGTCCCCCCCCTCCCATGCATGGGGAGCCGTGTGTCACTTAAAGTGGAAGAAACTTCCCCAAGAGTGACGCTATGATGCCAAAACCCGCCCACTTTCCCGTCGCAAGTCTAAGGCTGCAATGGGAGAATGGGTGGGTTGTGTTCAGAGACACAACCTGCCCACTGCCCTGAGCCTGCGATGCATATGGGAGATGTAGTCCGTGCCTCTGGCCGGTGCGCCTCCCCAGCAAGTCCCTCTCCTGACCATGCTGGGGGTGCACCGGCCAGAGCCGCGGACCGCTGGTGCTCCCGTGGCCCAACCGCCAGGCGGCTGGGGGTTGGGGACCCCTGGGTTAGGTAATTCCAGGCCCGACCAATGAAGATGGCCAAAGAGCGAAAGTGATGGATCTAGGACAGGTGAGATAATTTAATTGCAAATGAGACATTGCCTGTCCCTTCTGCAATAAAGGAGATGCATGAGGACAGTTTTTTAATTCTTGGGTTAAGTTTTGCTTTAAGTGTGGCCCCTGACCGCAGGTAGTCAAAGACCATTGGGCAAAGCAGCATGGCAGTTCTGTGGCTTTGCAGGTCCTATGTTGGCATCTTCACCAGGACACCACCTTTGTAGGGTTTGTATGATCCTTTCTAGCGTACCAAAACATATTAATAAGCTAATTGCGTTCCTTCAAAGTTGATCTTATACTAAGATATCAAACTGAAACATTCTGCAAGGGCCACTTGGTGACATGATTCTGGACTCCATAAAGCGCTATGTAATATGTTGGTGTTATATAAATACATTCTGTTAATATAAAAGGCTGTAAACATGGTGTAGGAGTTGTTGGAGACTGCAGATATGCTTCAGGAAACAGTCATGGACCAGAGAATTAAAGAAATCGCCAGAGGATCTTTTTTCAATCAGTTTTTTATTCTGCACACTGACATAGGAAATGTTTCCTAGCCCATAAACTAGGTAATATACGTGGGCTCCGAAGCATCACAGAACATAATGTCTCTGCAATGTCCATAATAAAAAATAATAGAAGATCAGAGGAAAAAAGAAACATAAAAGAGAAAAGAAATAAAATGCTCATAAAATTTATATGGCATGGGAGAAATAAACCAAACTATTTAACTTGTAGCCCCCAGTCCAAAAAATATTTTCCTTCGCTGGCTTGAGTACACATATAGGTAAGGAAAGCTTACTGTCTGAAAGGGCTCAGAGAACCGAACAAAAAGTAGCAAAGGGCCACGTCTGGCCCTTGAGCTGCAGGTTGGGCACGAAGGGCCCAAGGGATCATAGTGAAGAGATTTCACTCACTTTTTGTTGACAGGAAGTTATTTGATGCTTATATGCTTATATCAAAATAGTGAAACGGTTTCTACCCCCTCCCCACTCTATGCATATAAATCAATATGTTCCTAACATATGGGGCATATACTCCTTCAGTGCCTCCCACTTCTCACTCCCCTGCTTCCAGCACCAGCTCTGCTAAGGCTTCATCTCCTCAGCTCCTGTCCTGGTCTAGGTCATGTGACTCCCAGTCAGCTGCTCCTCTACCTCAGAGGACTAGAGCAGGGGTCTGCAACCTGCGGCTCCGGAGCCGCATGCGGCTCTTCAGCCTCCTTGTTGTGGCTCCCTTTGGCTGCCGCGGGGAGATCTCTGATGGGGGATCCCCTTCCTCCCAAGACACTGTCCGGTGTTCTAATGAAAAAAATCTACTAGTGAAATAAATCTACCACGGGGTGTGTACAATGACATCCCCCTCCTTTGAACCCCAATTCCTCTGGAACACGTCTTGTTCCTGCCGGTCAGCAGTCACCTGCCTCCGTCACGTCTCTACAAACTGAGCTGGTGATACAGAGGGTACACCATCCTGCCGTGCAAAACCGTGACAGTTTGTTCAGGCCATGGACCCCGCTGACATTCCTTTGCCAGATTCCATGCAGGATCTGCGAGAGCAGATTCAGAAACAGGAGTCTCTTCAGATTAAAGTTCCAGACTTCCTCTGGAGGTATGACGAACGTCTGAATGAGCTCCAATCTGCCATTAACTATTCCCCTACCTTTGCAACTCCAACTCCAGCCCCTGTACCGGGGATTCCAGTACCCGCTACAGGTCCAGCCACCATACTTCACGCTTTAGATTTCTACTCCCTCCTGCTACTCTGGTGACCTCAAGCTCTGTCATGGGTTCATTTTTTAATTCCAAATACAACTTGAATCGCAGCCCTGGAACTTTCCCACAGATCGAACCAAGGTGGCTTTGTTTATCTCCTTGTTGTCGGGAGAGGCCCTTGTTTGGGCTTCGCCCCTCTGGGAAAAGGGGGATCCTATCCTGGGAGATTTCAAAGCCTTCCTACAGACCTTCCGCAAGGTCTTTGACGAACCTGGCTGGGCCTCCACTGCTGCCTCTGAACTCTTGGGCCTACATTCAGAACATTGGCGTACGAACTAAATTGGAACAATGAGCCCTGGTGGCAGTTATCTTGCAGGGACTCACGAGCTGTATTAAGGACGAGCTTGCTGGCCGGGACCTTTCCCCTACCCTTGATGACTTGGTGTCTTTCTGCGTACTGATTGATATCCGCTTCCAGGAGCGGGCTCGGGAAACCCAGAAAGTCCGGCGTCCAATTAATGTGGCTCCTACCTTCCAAAGGCTCCTACAGTGGAGCCTATACAAGTGGACCATGCTCGACTTACCCCTGAAGAGCAGGCCCGTCGCAGGCATCAAGGCAACGCACCTTGAAGGAACCTGTTTGTATTGTGCTGGGGAGGGCCACCACAAGCTCAATTGTCCTTCGAAGGCCCCAAAACGCCAGTGCCTAGGGAAATGGGGAGAGGGTTCCCTAGGCAAAACTACTACCTCTCCACCACCCAAAATAACTTTTCCTGTCTAGATCTCATCTGACAGACATAATTTCTGGACCCAAGCTCTTTTGGACTACGGCGCTGCTGGAAACTTCATCAGCCAACAACTGGTCTCTGAGCACAACATCCCTGTGGTGCCCCTATCCAAGCCTTTGGTGGTCTCTGTGGTTTATGGCACTGCTCTACCAGACTGCATTCAGCATACCACGGTGCCACTCTCCATGAAACAAACTGAGACTATTTCTTTTTTGGTGGTTCCCAAGGTCGACTATCTCGTTTTGTTGGAGTTGCCATGGCTACATAGACATGCCCATTGAATGGAGCACCAGAAACATACTCTCGTGGAGCGCCACCTGGTTTCAGGAGTGTCTTCCCAGGCTACTTTCGGTCCAGCAAATCCCTTCTGCTGCTGCTCCACTGTAGCCTAGCTTACCAAGACCATACTGGGGATCTGCTGTTGTTTTTAGCAAAAAACAGACTGAAGCGCTACCTCCACACCCGCCCTACGACTGCGCCATTGACTTAGTCCCTGGCTCTTTACCTCTGCAGGGTAGAGTGTACCCTCTCTCCATCCCTGAAACTAAGCCCATGTCTGATTATATTCAGGAGAACTTGGAGAGGGGCTTTATCTGCAAATCTTCATCCCCACCGGGAGCTGTGTTCTTCTTCGTGCAAAAAAGGATGGTTCCCTCCATTGACTATAAAGGTCTGAATAAGATCGCAATTAAGAACAGGTATCCGCTGTCCCTAATCTCTGAACTCTTTGGCAGACTTCAAGGGATATCAGTCTTTACCAAGTTAGACTTACTCGGTGCCTACAACCTGATCCGCATTCGTGAAGGGGACGAATGGAAGACTGCCTTCAACACCCAGGATGGTCATTATGAGTACTTGGTAATGCCATTTGGGCTCTGTAAGAAGCCAGCGGTGTTCCAGAATTTTGTTATTGACACCTTCCGGGACCTCCTGTATGTCTGTATGGTTGTCTACCTAGACGACATCCTGATCTACTCTAGGGATCTACCTACCCACGGCGACCATGTCAGGTTGGTTCTGCAACGGCTTAGGTAGAACAGACTGTATGCCAAACTTGAGAAGTGCCAGTTTGAACTTTGTGAGGTTCCATTTATGGGATACATCGTGTCTGTGCAGGGTTTGCGCATGGAACCCAACCAACTTTTATCTGTGTTAAACTAACCACAACCACTAGGGCTAAAACCTGTCCAGAGGTTCCTGGGCTTTGCTAATTACTACCGGCAATTTATTAAAGACTATTCCACTCTGATTGCCCCGATTACAGCTATGACCAAAAAAGGTTGTAACTGCAAAGTCTGGTTACCGGAGGTCCTCCAGGTCTTTCATCTATTGAAGAAGGCCTTTGCATCAACCGCTGCCTTGGTTTGCCCTGACACTTCTCAGCCCTTTTTTTAGAAGTGGACGCTTCCTCTGTTGGATTGGGCGCAGTTCCTTCCTAGAAGAATGTGGCAGGCAAGCTGAGGTCCCGTGGTTTCTTCTCTAAAAAGTTCTCTCCTGCTAAAAAGAACTACTCCATCGGAGACCGCGAGCTTCTTGCAGTCAAACTCGCCTTAGAGGAATGGCGTCACTTGCTGGTGGAACTTTGACATCTTGTAACCATATACATGGACCACAAGAATCTGCAGTACTTACAATCTGCACAATGCTTGAATCCTCGTCAAGCCCGGTGGGCACTCTTCTTCCCCAGGTTTGACTTCATACTCACGTATCGTCCAGGTTCCAAAACTATTAGGGCTGATACCCTTTCCTGCTCCTTTGAAAAGGAGGACCCAGAAACAGAACCCACTTTTGTTGTTGACCCTGCTCGAATTATGCCCATGGCTCCATGTCCAGCTGGACCAGATTCCTCCAGGGAAGACATTTGTTAAAAAAGACCCAGCGGCCTTTGGTCCTTCAATGGGGCATCCTTCCAAGTTGGCTGGTCACCATGGGCAACACAAAACCCTTGATTTAATTAACCGCTAATACTGGTGGCCACATTTGAAGCAGGATGGCTGTTATTTTGTGGCTGCTTGCACTGAGTGTGCTCAGCACAAGGTGCCTTGCAGATCCCCCTCCGGTCCTTTGCAGCCACTTCCAACCCCCGAACTACCATGGACTCGTATCTCTCGGATTTCATAATCGATCTTCTGCCCTCTAGTGGATTCACCACAATATGGGTTGTGGTAGATTTTCTAAAATGGCCCTTTTTCCCCTTCCTGGTCTTCCTGCTGGTTCCACTTTGGCTAAAATCTTTCTAAAGGAAGTCATCCACCTTCATGGGTTACCATCACATATGGTGTGGGACCGTGGAGTACAGTTCACTTCCTGTTTCTGGCGAGCCCTCTGTCGCCTGTGGGACATCAAGCTGGACTTCTCTCCTGCCTACCACCCCCAGTCTAACGGGCAAACAGAGCGGACGAACCAATCCCTGGAACAGTATCTCCGCCTGAACGTCAACTCGCAGCAAAATAATTGGTCTAACCTACTGCCTTGGGCCGAGCTGGTTCACAACAACCACTTCAATGAGTCTACAGGTCACAACCCTTTCTTCATTGTCTCTAGTGTTCACCCCAAGCTCCCTGCTCCTGTTTCTGCACCGTCGGACGTTCCTGCTGCAGCCACTACCGCAGACCACTTTCAGCAGGTTTGGAGAGGGGTTCAAGAGACTTTAAAGCACTCCTCTAGGCTACAAGAAATGGGTCGACGAGAATAGATCCCCTGCACCTCAGTTTTCCCCTGACAATAAGGTCTGGCTCTCCACAAAAAATATTCGGTTGCGGATGCCCTTTCCCAAGTTGGCTCTGCGTTTCATTTGTCCTTTTCCTGTCGTGTCTCAGGTTTACCCAGTTTCGTACAAGTTGAAACTGCCTCCTTCTCTTAAGATCCATAATTCCTTTCACGTTTCACTCCTAAACCAGTTATTTTCCATAGATTCTCTATTCCCCCTACACGAAGAATATACCCCCTGGACCTATCCCTGCTGCTTCAGAAGAAGAATATAAAGTGGAACAGATTTTGGACTCCAGACTCATCCAGGGATCGTTGCAATATTGTCATGGTAGCTGCAAGGCAGGATGGTGGACCCTCACCTCACTTGGCCTAAGCTCACTTGGTAGAGACATGCACAGGGCGCAGAGTCCATGCAGCTGCCCGGTCTTCACTAGACCCTCTAGAGGTAGGGGCATTGCGCTGCGAGCAACTGCCAGGCTCCGAAACCCGGGCAAGCCGAGGCAGCTGACAGGCAGAAACAGGACGTGGTACCAGAGCGAAGAGCAGAGAGTAGTCAGACAAGCCAGAGGTCAGGGCAGGCAGTGATCAGGAGTAGTCGAGGTCAGGGCAGGCAGCAATCAGGAGTAGTCAAGGTCAAGCTAAGGTTGGTACACAAATAATCAGAAGCAAGTGAATCAACAAACAGGAACCTGGAAGCAGAGCCAAAGGAACTCCTTGTTCAGGCAACTTTCTGTTGCCCTTCACTTCCTTTTATGTGAAGAATGAAGCCATGTGACCTGCTGCATCCTATTCTACCACCAGATGGGGTCCTGGAGACTAGAGGTTGCTGATGTTCACATCTCCACCAGCAGGGGGAGCGCGTCTGCGAAACACTCAAGTCCTCTGAGGTAATGGAACGGTGACTGGGAGTCACATGACCTAGACCAGTAAGTGAGCTGCAGAGATGATGCCTTAGCAGAGCTGGTGCTGGCAGCAGGGGAGTGAAGGGTGGGTGGCACTGAAGGAGGCACAGATCCCCTGGGTTGTCTACCCTTTTATGTAAAGTGAAATTTCTGAGTTTAGGTATGCTTTAAGTACATGATTTTAAAGCTCTTGCAATATTATAAACTATAATCTCAATAATCGCCAGCAGAGGGAGCTCACGCTTCAGTTTGGCTTCATTGTATTGTTGCAATAGGAAAGTATAAGCCAACTTTTTCATTAGAAGGTCATTAGTAATTATCTAAATGAAAAAAGTCACATGGCACTGTCCAGACAGTTACACGTTTATTAGACGCACATGGTAAGGTTTTGCTAAAGCACTTAAAAAAAAACAAAAAAAAAAACATGCACTACAAATCTGAAATGCTGATTACTTTTGCAAGATTTAGAACTGGTAAGACAATTGCTTAGATATGTTCTGATTGACTATCATTATAAGAAACTATTAAACCGGGGTGCCCACACTTTTTTGGCTTGTGGGCTACTTTTAAAATGACCAAGTCAAAATGATCTACCAACAATAAAAATGTGGATTTATTAACTCCTGTGATCAGTAGTTATTTTGAAAGGCAGGGCTCCACAATCTACTCGCGTTGCCTTTGCGATCCACCTGTTGGGCACCCCTGTATCAAACCATACCAAGCAAGCTGCTGCTACTTGATTGTCCTTAGAGTTTTAGGTGGGACTTTGAATAAAGTTTACTTTGACTAGCTTGTCAGCTGTGAAAAATGTCTTTTTATCAGCTCTCTAATTCTCCTATACTAAAGCTCCTAATAAGTTAAATGGAGGGAACTAGAGCACAATAAAATACCTTATTCCTCAGTCTTGCAGGCCTTCCCACCTGCCTACCATGGCTAATCAGTCTGCTCCTTTGCTGAGGTCATCCTACATAAAGCAGAATCAACAGCCCTGTGCTATACGTCATGATGTTCCAAGAAAGTAGGAAAGTGCCGGCTGCCAAGTGAGCAAGGAATTAAGAACTTTTAGTAGGTATGTATGTTATATCACTCTTAAGTTTAAGTGCTGAAGGGGTGAGTACCCAAGAGGCAGATTTCAGCTTTGATGCTATTTTTTTTTTTATTGCTAAACTATACAGAAACTACTGCCAAATATGAACTCAAACAACTCACCAGTGCTTACAGATTAAATTAAAACTTCAATACTGTGTACTTTACTACCCAGTCATTCTCTCATTGCTCCTTACCTTGCTTTTTTCACAGTATGGAACAGCATTTCTTAACCAGGGTTCCTTCAGAGGTTGCTAGGGGTTCCTTGAGTAATTTGTACCTCTCAGGTCAAATACTATTGACACCAATGATCATTTTGGTTATCTGTAAAGGTGACATTCTTCCCAATGGCCAGCAATTTAGGAAGCAATCTAACCAATGCCCACCAGGCAAATGTACTGTGAGCTGTGGATATTGGAGCACAGGTTCCCTAAAACCTGTTATTTCATGGGTTCCCCTGTGCTAAAATGGTCGAGAAACACTGATATGGAATATAAAAAAGATCCAATTAAAGTTTTTATATCAAAGACCTTCCTGTGATATTCTGGTATTTTTGGTTTCAATATGTTAAATCAGAGTGGTCAAAAATGAGAACCTTTAATAAAAAGTAAAAATTTGCTAATTTTAATTGAATGTTATGAACACGACTGTGGTGTCTGGAAGGGGTCTAAATTTTGCCCAGCAAGAGGGAATTAATATATATAATCACTGTTTAATTATTTGTCTGACGAGTTCAGCTTTTAGGCCACGCTTAGCCCTTCACTTCTAAATCAACCTTCTGTGTCTCCCCATCCTCCACTACAGTAATATTTGCTTTGACATTATTCCACCTATAAGACTGAGAACATTTTGGGGCAACAAAAGGAGCATTGAGGGGGACAGCTCCAAGCTGAAGGTAACTACTGCAACCTAGGCTGACTTTTTATTTTACCCCCATGGGAGTTTAATCTATGCCTGGACTTTGGCATAAAATGTTATTTTAGCATGATGTAAATTTAAATACTCATTTACATCTAGTGTGCTTGCCATATCCCTTGTTCTTGTTTCTTTTGCTGGTACGACCATCTTATCAAACCTCTTCCCAAGAGCACCCCATTTGTCCTTCCACAACCCCGAGAGTTGAATGGAAGAGGATACCACCAACATCTAGGGAAGTGAAGAAAGAGGTAAGTTAAGGTTTTCCTAGCACCCTAGAGCAGCCTTTCATAACCTTTTAACATGGGAGAATTATATTATATTACTATATCCAAAGCTTACAGTACATTAGCGTGGTGGTCAGTGGGAAGAATGCATTTTACATTGCTGACCACTGAGAAGAATGTAACCCTTACAGATAGCCAAAAATATTATTGGTGTAATTTAAACTGACCTGAGAGGTACAACTTGCTCATTGGTTAAGGAACCTATGGAAACCTACTATCAGCATTCAGAATGGTTACAGGAGGGGCAAAATATTTTGGCCAGTGGTCTGTCCTGTACTCATTTTTACAATGAAGGTGCCAAGAGGAAGAAATAGAGAAATTATTTTGTCAGTCTGTTTCTGCTCACCTTCTGGCCACAATATGGCGGTGGGAAGGTGACCTAACTGTGTTACTCATCTGCATCAGAGAAAGGTTGGGTAAAGGTAAAGGTTGGGTCACTCTATAGTATGACAGAGGTGTGTAAAACTTAGGGCTGTAAATATAGGAAACAAATTCATAGGCAGGAAAAACAGCTTCCTTATATGTATCTTTAAGATGTAATTGGACAATTACATAGAGTTTTAATTTAATTGGTACAGGTTTAAAAAAAAAAAATATGCTAAATATTGTGACATGTCAGAAATGCATTCATAAGAACCTAAAAAAGGCCAATTTTAATAGAGAATAATAATCTGAATATTTCTTCCGCCAGGAACAAGCAGTCTGTTCCGTTCCCAAAGTATTCGAGTGAAAGCCTCATACATACAAATGTGGAACCATTGAATCCTTCTGCAGAGATAACACGCTCTGCACTCCCCTGGAACAGAACATTATAACACTGGTACCAACACAGCCACGGCTGCCATTGTGCCCTACAGAGAACAATCTAACCACGGAGTGGAGGTGCCTTTACATTGGTGTATTTTTAGAATGGTGAGGCAGACGGTAGACATTGTATTTTTATTTTAGTACTTGCCTCCATTTTGTTTACAATTGTTTGTTGATGAAGTAGATTTATATCTACCAAACACGTTGAAACATCTTTAATTGATATTGCATATTCATTGTTCCTCCCTGTAATTATATATATATATATATATATATATATATACACACACACACACACACATGTTGATGTAACATTTATATGATTACTGGTTCAGATATGTGCAGGTGAAAATTGTACATATGTATGGACATACTAGGAGGTTATAAATTTTATGCTGTGCTTGTTTTTTAAATATGACCTAATAAATATGTTTTTATTACATTAAGTGTTTTGCTGCCTTAAAAGTCCAGTTGGAACAGAGTTCCTTCTTTCTCCTTGTTAGTCCTAGTAATATGATGGGTCAGAGCCAGAAACCACCAGACCAGACTTTGTTCCCTCATCACAATGCCCCATTTTTCTGGGGGTGCACTGAAAGACACTAAAAATCCTTTATGGGGAACTTGAAGTGTAATTTTTATAGTTTGCCTTTCAAACCTTCTTACTGGGCATAGGAAAGAAATATGGAGGTTACCTGCTGTGAAAGGTGAATGCCAAATCAATTATTAGAAGTAGATATTATATGCAAATATGGGCCACCACTGGCTTCATAGGTAAAATGTTTGACATGAGCAACTCACAACCACCAGGTCCAGCTATTCTCAACCTTCAGGGTTCCTCCAAGGGTTGCTAGGGGTTCCTTGAGCCATTTGCACTTCTCAGGTCAGCTATCAGGACATCAATGATCTTTTTGGCTGTCTGGTAAGGTGACATTCTTTCTACTTACCTTCACTCTAATTTACTATGAGCTGTGTATATAGTAATTATAGCAGGGGGTCCTTGAAGACCTGAAAGAAATTTCAAGGGTTCCCCCATGTTGAAAATATCACTGCTCTACATTAAACTAATCTCAAACAGGGTTCTTCCACAGGTTTCTAAGGGTTCCTCAAACTGTTTCTGATAGACCTCCCATTCGATGATGTCTGCATAGTTCTATTCCATAGTTCCCTAAGGGTAACATTATTTTTTATTAAAAAGGATTTTATAGCGCCAACATATTATGCAGCGCTGTACATTAAATAGAGGTTGCAAATGACAGACAGATACAGACAGTGACACAGGAGGAGAGGGCTCTGCCTAGAAGAGCTTACAATCTAGGTGGGGGAAATAACACACAATAGGAGGGAAGATAAAAATGATCAAGAAAGGCTATGTACACACATGCAATTATTGTCATTGTAAAAAATCTTTCATGATCCTTTCCAGTGACTAAAAACCACACGAAGCATAAACGAGTGTTGTACATACAGCATCGTTCTGCTCTATGGAGAAGGGAGGAGGGAGAACGACAGAGCGGCACCCTGTTGCGCTCTTTCTTCTTCACTTCCGTTACAATTGTTCGTCGTCCATCGTCTGTGGATCCGCCAAAACGGTCGGTTTGGGCGATGGACGAAAAGCGCTGTACACACGCAAGATTCTCATCTGATATCGGCTCCGAGACGTAAATCAGACGAGAACTATTGCACGTGTGTAGCCAGCCAAAAGCTAATCTACACCAACTCAAAAACCTCTTTACACTGTATCCGTTTAAATTGCACTAACTGCTCTACTTTGCCAAAAGACTAGTTGGACCTGAGGTTTAGCCTTAAGGGCAACAAGGACTCTCCGACATGACCATTCCACCCCTTAAGCTCTTTACTTAAGCTCAAAACAAATTGGCCAAACATAACTTGGCTGTATTCACACTTCTGCATTTTTGCTGGTCATTAATAAGATACAAGAGGTTGCAGAAAGAGGTCACCCACAACCTCAGCTGTGTTTAATAAAGGGTTTCTTCTGCAAAGTCATGCAAACCACCCCCTCCAAGCCTCCGTCCCGCACACAAGGGAGCAGAGAAGCCTCATTCGTATCTAGGAGTCGTCCGTATGTTGGATGTCCTTAAACCGGGGACTACCTGTAATGCAATTTAAAATGAATGTCACCACGAGGCTGTATGTAATAAAGCAGACCTATCATCACTGTTTTACAGGTATATAAAAGGGTTGCTATCCTGTATAAATGTTTTGTGTGTGTTTTAGCATTTGTGGGGAAGTCTCCTCCCCTTCCATCTTCACTGCCATGGTGGTTACTTGCATCACATATCCCAGGAAGCTGTGGGCTGCTCCTTACATGCATGTCCGAGATCAGGCATGCTACATAAGGGGCTTTCTAAGAATGGTAATTAAAAAAAGCTAATCAGCACTTTTAAAATAAAAATTTCTAATCAGCACTTTTAAAATAAAAATTTCAGGAAGACCGATCAGTCCGAGCTTGAACTGTGCAGGCATGAAATCGGGTGTGATAAGCAAAACCTAAAAGATGGCCACACCTGCTGTTTCCTCTGCTCCAGAAAAAAAGAGAGAAGGCGGGATAGTGCTGGACCTACTGGACTTGGTTTGCGGACAGTTGAAGGTCTTTTCAACAAAAAAAGTTTTTTTTTGGTTTACTTAAAGTTCCATTTTAGGAGCAAATAGGGCAGATGTCCCCAGCAGGGACCCCAATATACACCACACTGTTCAGGTTGCTGGCTTTGCTGAGTGATTCTCACTATGGCTGTGGCGCTGAGCTGGCGACCGAAGCCAGGCCTGAGTTGGCTGCAGCTGGTGTGACATCAGGTGGATAAGAGCACCCCAGTGATGTCACTGCACACCTACCTATTGGGTTTGGGGTGTGGCTGAGGGAGGGGCATGGGGGCACCAAATGCATCTTACCTTGAGCCCCAAACGTCCTAAATGGCCATAGTCATCATGGGGCAATAAAGCATACCTAAACTCAGAATTTTCACTTTACATAAAAGGGTAGACAGCCATTTTATGTTTATTAAAAATTCTGTTTTTTTTTTTTTTTAAGTGCAACACCCTTTTTTTAAAAAAAACAAAGGGGTGCTGCACCGCTTCCTAATTCTCGATCGAATGAATGGGAGCGCAAAGCCTGCCGGGATACCTATGTCACGCATCCTGGCAGTGAGATCGGCAAGTTTTTTTCCTACGTCACCCGATCTTGCTTCTGTGTCGGGTGACGTAGGAAGAAGAGGTGAAGATGGTGCTGCCTGGCGCACCGGTTTGGGGACGGATACCGGGACGACGTGAGACCCTATGGAAGAAACCTCTGGACCAATCAACTGCGCTGTGGGCAGGTAAGTAGATTTTTTTCATTTTAGGCACTTTTCTTCCACTTTAAAAGGTGGCAACGTTTTTGGAAAATATAAAAATAATAGTGTGAATGAAGGCAATTCCTTTAAATTTGGATAAAATGATAGTTGCCCAGGCTACATGCCCCCCTTGAGGTTTGAGATATGGCTGGGCTCTGTGTTTTAGGAGTTAGGGGCACCCTGGGGTCATCTATCACCCCAATTGATGGTTGCCATGGCTACATGCCCCCCTGGGGTTTGTGATATGGCTGAGCTCTGTGTTTTGGGGAGTTGTGGGCACCCTGGGGTCATCTATCACCCCATTTGATGGTTGCCATGGCTACATACCCCGCCTGGCGTATGGCCGGGTTCTGTGTTATGGAGGCACCCAGCTCCCCCCTCCCACTGTCACCACACGCATGGCCTGCATGTGATCCCCGCCAGTCACGCCCCTTCACCAGACAGCAGCCAATCAGAACGCAGGGTTGTCGATGGGCGTTCTCAGCGGCTCGGCAGTCTCGTGTTTGAGCTGCAGACATACACTGAAGCCTGAGCCGCCAGCACTGACAGCATCGGGGACCGAGCTGATACCGGACGAATATTGGAAGCTCGGAGTTGCCGCTCATAGCAGCTGAAGAGAAGCGCTCCCGGGAATGGAGGGCGCCGCTGTCAGCTCCGTACACTGGTTTCGGAAGGGGCTTAGGCTGCACGACAACCCGTCTCTGCTAGCCGCTCTCCGGGGGGCCCGCTGTGTCCGCTGCGTCTATATCCTGGACCCCTGGTTCGCCGCATCCTCCTCTGGCGGGGTGAACAGGTGGAGGTGAGAGAGCGCAGCCACCGGACATGGCAGTACACGTGACTTGGGCGGGGCTTGTGTGAGGGACACCTCAGTGAGAGTATAGGTCATTGGTAGTGGTACAGTGTGTGGGAGGAGCTAGAATTAACATAGACCCTTCATTGGAGGGCATCTGTACCTATAGTTGACCAGGAGGGTCTGTAGCCACTCCCAGTTGTTTATGTGGGCGTGTTTACTGACTATAAGTAGGGTCTGGTCCTTGTGGGAGGAGCTTCAAGTTTGGGGAGGGATTTTGTTCTCTGGGGCAGGCCAATTGCCAGTCATAGCTAGTATTCAGGGGAGGGGTCTGCTCCCTGTGGGAGGGACTATGGGCTCTGGTGGAGGGTATTGGGCTTGGTAAAGGCTAGATGGACTTCACTAATTATCAGGGAACGGTCTGCTGTTTCTAGGAAAGCTTTCCTAAACTTTTTAACATAGAGGAACCCTTAAAATATATTTCAGGAATTCCAACCCTAATTACTATAGCCACAGCTCACGGTACATTGGCCTGTTGGTCAGTAGGAAGAATGCCTCCTTCATTCCTGGCCAATGGGAAGAATGTTACCCTTACAGATAGCCAAAAAAAAATATTGGGGGTCCCCAAACACACAGAATGCTCATGGAAGCCCTAGCAACTTCTGGAGGAACCTTGAGGAACTGCAGTCTGACGGTGGGGAGTGGAGTCTAAACTTTGTAGCACTTGCCAGGGTAATGACCAGAGGGAGCGTTAATCCTTCAGGAGAGGGACTACAGGTCAGGAAGAGAGGTCTTGTCTCTGGGAGAGGCTGCTTGCCTGGGTGATGGATCCACTAACCAGAAGGAAGGGTGTTTGTTTTTTTTGGGGGAGTGGGGGCATTACATTTCCAATGATGATGAGAAGGGGGTGAAGGGATAGTAAAGTAAGTTTTTAGCCCCTGTGGGGTAGAATGGTCTTCACAGACTTTGGGTTGTCTGGCCACTGTAGATGAACCTACTGACTTAGGGGTAAGGCTTGGTATTTCTGGAATGGACTAATGTCCTTAGGACAAGCCTAGATACCTATCTGTAAGGGTGGCATTCTTCCCACTGACCACCATGTTAATATACTGTGAGCAGTGGATATTATTATTTTTGTCAGGGGTTCCCTAAGCCCAGATAGTTATTTCAAGAGTTCCTCCACATTAAAAAGTTTTAGAAAAGCTTCTCCAGAGACTGATTGGGGTAGTGGGGATCGCAAGCTGTGTCTACCTGTTGGTTTCACTATTTAGGGAAAAATACCTGTAACAGAATTCACCCACTTGGAGCGATTTATAACCTACAGGAGGGATTGCTCACTTGGAAGGCATAGCTACCTGTGGCTGAGACTTGGTACAGGTAGTCCCCGGATTAAGGACATCTGACCTACTGACTGGGGCTTCCCTGCTTGTTCATGTGCAGCCTCTTGTAACTCTTAATAACCAGGACAAACTCTGCTTTGTTTTTGCTTTGCTTGTGATTAACTCACAGTGAGGATTTTATACAGTAACTGACACCAACCCACCTAATAATATGTTGAGACGAACATCGGTCCTAATTGCATTTATTAAAATAATGTACCTGTTACGACTTACATACAAATTCTTCAACTTAAAAACAAACCTACAGTCCCTATCTCGTATGTAACCTGGGGACTACCTGTATTTGATAGGGAGGGGGTTATTAACCTGCGAGAGAACCCATGAGACAAGTCATAGCTATGGGTGAGAGCTGATGGGGCACCTGGATGGATCACCATATTCATTGGTTCTGTGGTCTGGTGGGATATTTAGGGACACTTATTAGAATGAATACCATATGTGTCTTTGATGGTCTCCTATCGATGGCTTTGCCATGTAGGAGTTTGGTGCCTTAAGCCAGTGATTTTCAACCACTGTGCCACGGCACTCTAGTTTGGCAATAGAGATCCTCAGGTGTACCATGGGAAATTATCCAATTACCATTGTCGAGTGTCTGTGCTGTAGTGACTGGCAGAGTAATGTAATACTCGTCCATATCAGTGGGTGGCAGTAGGTAGCTTAATTACCTTGTTTATTCTTAGAGACGAGAATTGGCTACAGTGTCATTTTGTAATATTTTTGAGTTGTGGTGTGCCGCAGGATTTTTTCAATGTAAAAAATTGCAGTGTCTCAAAAAAGGATGAAAAACACTGCTTTAAGCTGTGTACAGAGGTCTGATGGATGTCAGAGGACTGTTGCTGGAAATTATCTTTTGTGATCGTCTCTAGTGACAGATGAATAAACAATTGTTCTACATTCATTCTACATACATACATACGTTCTGTTATATGAGGAGGGGAGGATGAGCGAGTGGAACCTGCTGTGCCGTCCTCTTTAGAAATGCACAATGGTCACTCCTGATTGGTCACTAATCAATCCACTGCAGCAGGTCATTGGAGGACCTCGGAGGACTGCTGTATACATCTCAGATTTTCTCCTGAGACGAGCACAGCCCTTCATCTTCAGGTGACTTATATCTGATGTATATACACAGCTCATTTTACAGCTTGCTGTGTTTTTTTCCTGACCTTACATAAGCCCTGTAAACCACGTGTTTATTTTTGTTTTGTAACTATAAGCCTGGGCCAACCTACCTGATCCGTGCCAAGACTCAATCCAGAACATTCTGCCAGGGGTGTATTCCTGATTCGGTCCAGTTTGGGAAGTTGAAGCAGGAGCGGATTCTGCTTCCTCATTATAATCTCAGCGTATGTCAGGCATTCACAGGCTTGTTACACTTCTGCCACTAAACATTGTTCATTAAGTCAATTTAGTGAGATATTTCATCACTTTTATCTCTGCCAGTTGTGCTAAAGCAATGTAGAATAGAAGTAACGGTTTCAGTTCTAGAAAATATTAATACTCGATAAAGCAGAAAGAATCAGCGATACTTAATACTGATCATGTTGTTGTCTTAATAGCAATAGGTCCATATTATTCATTTACCTGATAAAATATCCATGATGCTTATATTTGCATCACATATTTCTGTCTTTGTAATGTGTTGCTGTCATGTGGGTGGCATTTTTTTGGTGGGAATAACTAAAGTAATAATATTTTTTAAGCACTGATATGTTGATTAAACATTAAGGAGTTTGTTTGGCAGCATTTTCTGCAAACATTAGCAAAGGACAGGTTTGCTTTAAAATTATCAACTAATTCAAAAGTAATTTAGTTTGCTTCCGAAATTGAAATATTTGTACCTTGGCTTTCCATGCATGGCATTTGAGCTTAGGTGCAAGTGCATTGCCAGGTACATGCAAAATTACCAGCACCAAGCTATGAACATGCTATGTTTTTTTTTTTTTTTTACCATAAGGCATAAGAATAAATGGGGCCTAAAACAAACCAGAACAGTTTATTATGGAGACTTCTGTTACTGACTACTCTACATGTACTTGGCCCCCTGGGCTGGCTACGTGTATGTACCGGCCCCCCGGTCTGGCTACGTGTGTGTACCGGCCCCCCGGGGGCTGGCTACGTGTGTGTACCGGCCCCCCGGGGCTGACTACGTGTGTGTACCGGCCCCCCCGGGGCTGGCTACGTGTGTGTACCGGCCCCCCCCCGCTACGTGTGTGTACCGGCCCCCCCGGTGCTGGCTACGTGTGTGTACCGGCCCCCCCGGTGCTGGCTACGTGTGTGTACCGGCCCCCCCGGTGCTGGCTACGTGTGTGTACCGGCCCCCCGGGGCTGGCTACCTGTATGTACTGGCCCCCTGGGCTGGTTACCTGTATGTACTGGCTGTCTGACCCACTGATTTACTTCATGAGTCCGTGTATATCGGCCATTCTCAATCGGGGTTCCGCTAGAAGATGCCAGGGGTTTCTTGAGCCAAGGTTGGTGCCTGCATGTTTCTCAAACACAGTTCTGTGAAACCCTAGGTTTCCTCCAGAAATTGCTAGTAATTTGTCCATCGTGGGTTAGATAAAATGACGCCAATTATTTTTTTGGCTATCTGTAGGGATGACATTCTTCCCACTGACCACCACATTAATTTACTGTGGATATGGTAATATTTGTCAGGAGTTTCTTTAGGGCCTAAAGTTATTTAAGGGTCCCATGTTAAAGAAATCAAGAAAGGCTTCTCTATATGATAAAATCCAGAGACAACCAATCCAAGTAATGGCAGCCTCTATTATTCTTGTAGCACTGGCTACCTTATTTGCAATAATTATGTATTTCATAGTGCAGTCAAGACATTTTAGGTAAGCTGCCTTGCTGGTTATTGGCTTACAAGTGTGCCCGAGGTCAGCAGATTGGAACTATCATAGCGCTTACTATGCATGTGTTTGTAAGTTGGGGATTTTCCAGACATAATACTGCAGGCATATTATTGCAGCACATACTAAGTAATGAGGAATGAGAATGCAAGCCCAAGTGAGCCCATACATTTGCTGATACTTAACTTCTGTTAGTTCCGCTGTTATTCCAATTGTCAAGGAGAGCAAGAAGAATCTCTGTATAAGCTGTAAATTGCAGCCTGGTACTTATGCAGTGCTAAGCTATCTCCTCTCCCACACCAGTACACCGTTGCATTCCATGTCCATAGGTTCAACTTAAATGCAGGTTGTATCATAAAATAGCAATACCTTAGACCTTCTTTTCTCAATCGGGATTCCGTGGAACGCTAGGGCTCCTTTTTAGGTTGCCAGCAATTCTTTGATCCGTGCCAAATTGTCCTCTTTCTTTATTGATCTTTGCAAGTGGGAGATCAATTTTTCACTGACCACCAACCATAGGAATTACACTCTTCATTCACAACTAACATTACTGAACACCACACATTTCACAATTTGTTCTGCTAATATTAATATAAATAATTATGTATAAAGATTATTGCTGATCATTTTGTAATGTTGAAAAAGATTGTGGGGAAAAAAATGGTCTACACTGCCTATCAAATACCCCAGATATGCCCCATTCTTCTTTTTCTATTTATTGATGACTTTCTATGACAAAATGATCACACTAATTTACTAGAGCTGTAGAGGTAAACATTTCTAGAAGGGATTCCCCTGCAATCTGAAAATACAGATTCGAATGGCTGCTAGTCAAAGAGTGCCGGCTTGGGTAAAACCTTTGAAAGCCACTGTAAGCACCTAAACTACAACCAGTGCAAAAGTGTTGGATTCAATTCTAAAGATCATAGTGTTAAATGTTGACTCTAGCGTTGACCAAGAGAAATGATCTCTTTAATATCTGCTGGTGTAAAGTACAGGTAGGCTTAATAGATTTAGGGAGCGTATGTCATGACACGTGGCTTCCAAAAGCCTGATCATGTCTCTGCATCAAATATCATTTCTGTATACATTAAATTTTAATTGGAGGGGGGAGATATGAGGAGATTCTTCTTAACTCGTGTTGTAGTGACATTTTATGTGTTAAAACATACCCCGAAAAAGACCATGGAGAAAAATCTTTCAGATGTAGATCTAGCAGTAAAAATGTAACATATTCTAACTGTTCGTAAAGCTACGTACACACTTCCAATTATTATTGTTGGAAAACGAACGACGAACGTTCATGCACGATATCTGCGAACGATCGTATAGCACCGATCCTGCACATAGAGTTAACGACACGATCGTTCGTAGATATTGTACACACAATAGATACGATCGTTTGAACGATAGAGGAACTATGTGCACGACAGGAAAGTGAACGGACGTTCGTTCATTATGCATGCTCTGAACATGGACGATCAACGAACGACCGTACACACGAACAATGTTCAACGATTGTCGTCCAATCCGATCCGTCGGTCCGGTCGTTCGTTTCCAGCGACTTTCCTCGTTCGTCGGCGTCGTTGGTTACTTTTTTACGAACGATTTTTTGCCCAATCGATCGTTCGTCGTTCGATTGGAACGATAAAAATTGGAAGTGTGTACGCACCTTTAGTCTATGCAAAGTCTTTCTAGTTAGTCTCTAAATATTCTGCATTCTCACTTTGTTTTCATAGTTGTCCTCAAGGGGCCAAGCCAGTTAAAATTGCCTGCTGTGTTGCTTTGTACTTGTTCTTAAAACTTGCATGCAAATTCCTCTCTGTGGGTAGGAAGTTTAAATAAACCTTAAGAGAATTATAAATGCAGTCATTGTTGATGTGCTCTGAGAATGCTAGTTGTTGGTCTGTCCTATTGATCTTATCTATGGCTTTAGTATTTGATAGCATTCCCACCGCTCCCCTTCTGCTGCCTCTCTTTGTAGTTCTCTTCATTGGCTTCCATTTCACCTTAGAATCAAATTCAAGTTCCTGTGCTTTGCCTTTAAATCAATCCACAGTTCTTGTCCCACTTACCTTTCTGACCTGATAGTAAAATACTCCTCTAGCCGCTCTCTCCACACCTCCAATGACTTACTAAGATCTGAGCCTGTAATGGGATAGTGGGCAGGTTGTGTTCAGATACACAACCTGCCCTGAGCCTGCGTTCGGTGCGGGGAACATGGTCCGCAGTTCTGGCTGGTGCGTCCCGCTCCGAGACGTGCACCGGCCAGAGCCGCAGACCACCAAATGTTTCTTGCGGGCCACCGGTTGGCGACTGCTGCTCCAGAGGAACCCTGAATGGGAAACACTGTTTTAGAAAAGTTCTAAGTTTCCCAAACTATCCAATCCTTAGCTCAGGGAGCTAATGTGAGACCCTGTATGTTATCTCAGCTGTGGTTTATCTGTGTGTTTAATATAATTAAAATCCAAAGAATCCAATAACAGTTAGTTAGGTTAGACCAGAAAGGTTGTTGCAAAAATTTTCATCCAGCATAGCACAAGTCTCTCAATTCTCTTTGTTTTGAACTACATAGTTGCTTCTGCAGCTATTCTATGTAATTCGTACTGAACCATTCTCTACTCATCATGGGGTAATTGATCAATCAGAAACTGGCGTTGAACAAAGTTAAAAAATAATTCTTGGGTACCACCAGCAACCCAGCCTGGCAGACTCGTTCTGGTGATTAGCATGTGTACAGATATAATGCAGTCGATATTGCACAGATATCAGTTGCTGCATCAAACATCAATCCTTGATGACAGATCTGTGAGCGAACATCCATAGACAGCATCTGTTCACTCCTTTTAGCATTGAGGATAGATTTGTCACTTCTGATGACATATTCACAATCTCTGCGGTGATCACTTCACCGTGGTCTAACTGTCGGAAATCAATCGTGTATAATAAGTTTTATCCAAACTCTGCAAACTGACAATTGAACTCGGCAGTTAAATCTTGCAGCCTAGAACATCAACCTCCATGCTGTAATTGCTCATAGGTGATGCTTGAGACATTAAACTCCCTGTATTACGATTAAAACCAGGTAATAATAAATTGCAGTTTTCTCCCAAAAATAGTTTTTTAAGCTGGGTGAGCAGAAGCTTGTAGACGGGTGGCAGCCTCTGTGTTGTGACCCAACTTTTCAGTAACAGCCGAGTGGTTTCTAAAAAGTGCCGAGCCGGCTAAAAGGGGCTGGACACCGGATTGAGTACTTAGACAGCCTTCTACTTACTGTATTTTTCGCCGTATAAGACGCTCCGGAATATAAGACGCATCCAATTTTAAAGGAGGAAAATCTAGAAAAAAAAGATTCTGAAAGATTATTCCCCTTCTGATCACTCATGTGCCATTCATACCGGTATTCCCCTTCTGATCACTCATGTGCCATTCAAATTCCCTTTCTGATCACTCTGTGCCTTTCAAAATCCCTTTCTGATCACTCTGTGTCACTCTGTCTCACTCTGTGAGAATAGAGGAGATTGATCACTAGGGTTTTTATTCATTTTGAGCCTCACTTGGTCTTTTTAACCATATAAAAAGTGCTAATATGTCCCAAACAGATATTGTTATATGGTTTATATACCTATGTGATCGTGTGAGAGTCTTTTCTGTGTCCTAAACTGACACACATGGTGACCTGTAAGTACAAGGTGAACAGAACATTGCCCCATTTTTGGATTGTTTTCATGTCTACAGGCACATTCTTCCTTGGAAACCAGCCAAGTTATAAGTTTTATATAACGTCTTTACCGGAAGTCACATTTTGGAGAGAGGTTGGGCTTCGTTCTGTACACTTTGATGTGTGTTCTCAGGAGATACTCCCCATTTTTGGGCTCTTCACACAGACAACATTTTTTTCTGTCATCTCAACAGGATCTTTGTCCCATTGTTTTTTTTAAGTGATATGAAGAAGTGATTTCTTTGCTTCTCGTTCTTATTTCAATGAGTACAAATAAATCTTATTCTTTCAACTCCAACAGCATGGTTCTCCTACTTTCCTTAACATTATTGCTGTGTCCTGATCAGATGAAAGGGACACAGATATCAAGACGTTCCAGAAAGTGTCAAATGCTGAAAAGACTTGGAGCTGGTTCACACAGACAGCTGTCAGCCATGTCCGCCATGCCTAATCAAAATGAACCATTGTTGGAGGCTGCTTTAATGAGTGGTTTGACATGATGGCTAAAAGGCCACCCCCGGCATCCGTAGTCTCCTTTGGTTAGGATGCTGTAACAGCAGTGCTACCCGACCATCCATATGCAATAGCCCTTACGGAGGCTGAAGCCTTGAAACAGAAGATAGGCAGCCAGAGAGGACCTTATTAAATAACTTCTATGAATTATTTTGGTGTTATTGTGTCTTTTACCATATAGCTTGTTCCGAAAACAGTTGTCACCTGTATAAAATACCTGTTTGTGCATGTTTGATGATGGGATACCTGTGAATAAAGGGTGAGCATCACATTGCCTGGTTTGCAGGTTTCTTTTGTATTTCTTAGCATGTCCCTTATTGGAAACCAGCCAAGTTAAAACTTTTATATAACTTCTGTACCGGAAGTCACATTTTGGAGGGATGTTGTTTTTCGTTCTGTACATTTTGACCTGTGTTCTTAGAAGACACTCCCAGTTTTTGGCTATTCACATAGACAAAACTTCTTCTATGATCTAGAAGGAATCTTTGTCCCATTGTTCTGTTTAGGTGATATGAAGCGGCAATTTCCCTTGTGCATCCAACCTGTACCGTTGTTATGCTGTTATTCATTTGGTTGATGTTTTACAATGTTCCCATTCAGAAGATAGTGACACACATTTCACCTGAGAAATTATAAAAGTTTTTTTTGGTTTGGACAAACTGGGGAATGGTTAGCACCACTGTGTTGGATTTTATTTTTCTGTGTGTACCTTTTGGGGACCTTGCAATACAAGTGCTCAAATACTATACACTCCCCTGGCCTGGTATTCCCACTTTACCTTCATGTCAGTCTGTTCATCGGATGACACTTCCAGCCCATTGTCTGATATCTGTGTTCCTATCCACTTGTTGTGCTTCTGTCCTCATACCTCTACCTCGTTGCTGTGTCCTGGAATAATATATGGATCAGATCAATGGGATACGAGTATTGGGTGCTTCAACAAGTGTGAAATGCTGAAGAGACTTGGAGCTAGGTCACACACAGTTGGGTAGCGATTCCTGGGTGGCTGGCAGCCATAACCACTATGCCTCAAAATGAACCAGTGATGAAGGTTGCTTTAATGGATGGACAGTTGTTACTTAAGGTGCCAGGGGAGCGTTGATCTCCTGTGGTTAGGAAGCAGTAACTGCAAAGCCACCCAACCGTCTATGCCAACTAACCCCTATGAAGGTCTGGAACAGAAGCCCTAAAACAGAAAAACAGGCAGCCATAGAGGAGAGTATATAAAATAAAGTCTATGTTTTTCTTTTTTAAAGCCTGACTGGGTCATTTTATTACGTTGCTTCTTCCGAACACCCGGCAATTGAGCAGCATTTGTCACCTAGTTTCTTTACCTGTTTGTGCGTGTTTGCTGTGTGAGGGTTTTCTGTGTCCTTATCTGACCCATATGGGATACCTGTGAGTAAACAGTAAGCATCACATTGGCCGGTTTGCAGGTTTCTTTGGTATTTCTAGTCGCGTTCCTCCTTGGAGACCAGCCAAGTTATAACTTTTATATAACGTCTGTACAGGAAGTCATGTTTTGGAAGGCAGTCCATGCAGAAGACACTCCTAGTTATTGTTTCTTCCACACACACAAAACCTTTTCTATGATCTAAGAAGACTTTGTCCCTATGTTCTGCTAACTGGGAATGATATACAATAGCAGTTTCCCTTTTGCATCCAACCTTTCCCTTTGCTATACTGCTATTCATTTGGTTGATGTACGGTTGCTTTCTTGTCCACCTGAAAGAGCAGAAATTGAGGGGTAACCTTCTCTCCTGCAGGGACACAGCAATAATTTCTTACAGATTATCTAGGTAATTTCCAATACAAAAGAAAAAAAAAGTTGCCTATTCGGGTTTTCTAAATAATATAATCTCCAGCAGCATGTACAGTACTTTTCTTCCAGCACCAGAAACCAAAGAAAGCACCTGGTACTCCCAGGTATGGAGGAGCACCTGGCTCCCCCTTTGAAAACACAGATCCAATCAGTGTTGTCGCCCTGGTACCCCATAGCTTTTCCAACTTACTGTTAAGTTTTTGGATAAAGGAATGGAATCAGTACATTTAAACCTATTCTGTCTCCAGGTACAAAGTAATTGCTTGGGACTCCAAAGCCTTGGTTGATTCGAGAACTGGGGGAGTGAAAATGAGGCAAGAATGTGCATGTATATATATTGAACCCTGCATGGACAAAGCACAAAGTCACTTAAGCCATGTTAATAGGCTACTTTAAAGGTTATGTGGTCTACATTCAATTTGCTTTATGAACAAAGCGATGGTTGAATCAGTCTACCAGTACAGCTTCTGCAGAAATTTCATATGGGTGGTTTGTTTAGGCCACAGGGAAAGATTATTAAAAATCTAATTCGGAACAAGTAAGATTATTGGTAATAGATGCTAAACATTGATAGACCTGGTGCTAGGATTTTTCTGGTTGGCCGTTCATAAATGTATGGTTCCTGAGGTTGTAGACTCTCAGTCATCTACCAAACTGCAAAGTATCTATTCTGATAGGTGGTGTAATCTTTAGGTTCTATGTGTGTTGCTTGTAAGAGTATATACTAAGTCCTGTCTGTTTCTCTCAGGTTCCTCCTTCAGTCTTTGGAAGATCTTGATTCCAGTTTACGGAAGTTGGGCTCCAGGTTATTTGTAGTACGTGGACAGCCAGCAGATGTCTTCCCACGGTTATTTAAGGTGAGTCAATGAAACTTACGCTAGGTGTATATACGCCTAAAACATAGCAGAATACATTATTTTTATGTCATTTATATAATGATGGCATATACTACCGCACTTTACAGAGGACATTAAACCCGGTTTAATGGGGCATGTCAACACGGTGGCTCAGAGGTAAGTGCTCTCACCTTTGCAGTGCTAGCTCCCAGGTTCAAATCTCAGCAAGGACACTATTTGCATGGGAGTTTGCAGGTTCTCCCATGTTTGCATGGTTTCCTCTGGGTACACATTGCAAAAACATGCACTTAAATAATTGGCCTTAGACTGTGGTAATTACATATGATTATGGTAGGGACATTAGATTGTGAGCTCCTTTGAGGGACAGCTAGTGACATGACTATGGACTTTGTAAAGCGCTTAATATTATGTTGGTGTTTTATAAATGCTGTGTAATAATAATAATAATAATTTTTATCAGTATGAGTTCCCAAAGCCCCATGCATCTTCAATCCTTCATTTCCCAACAAAACGGTGCTGCTGCCTTGACTCTTGTTTATGCGCTGGGTTTAGGTAAAAGGCTATTGAAAGATATAGTTCTGGAAGAGTGCCTATCTCAGTTGAAACAGAGCTTTCAACATCTACCCCTGCAAGTATTTTAAAAGCCTTGTAATGAGAGTTAAAAAAGCACTCCTCCCTGTAGCCTCATTGCTGTGTACCCACAGTATGGGATAATGTTGGGCCTCTGATTTCTAATCACAGGATATTTGAAGTGATGTCACTATTGTGCTGCTCACTATTCTCCTTACTAGAAAGAAAGCTGTACCTGATGACCACCCTCAATACAAAACCGGGCATAATAAGTCAATAAAGGGGAAACAATCGGCTGCACAGATACCACAAGCAATACTGGCAACCGGTTCATTGCCAGCCATTTTGGACTCCACTTCACAGTTCCAATCTTCTCTAAATTATTCCAAATGTTTGTGACAGATAAAGACCTTATCAATTGTTGAAAAAGTTAGCTACTTTTCCGAAGTTTTGTCAAGATATGTGGGCAGAAATCCAAGCTATATATGAAATATAATTATCTTTCCGAATCTGCTTGGATCTTGAGCTATTTTTGAGCACTGACCTCCACTGACGCAGTTAGCTCCTCGTTACTCAGTTGCTTCGTTGCGCTTTGTCAAGTTTTCAGCTATTAAATTCAGCACACTCTAACTCTCCTCCGAACCGATCCTTTTAAGTTTGCCATCAGAGTCCTGTAGGGAATATATTAGACCACGTCTGCTACGCTTCTATGCACAGACTGTCTCTGCGAATCTTGGATGTTAAATATAGAAACCGCCAACGCTGCCATGCACTCCCCCGCAATATGATAATACAAACAAATGGAGGAAAATGAATGAGATCTTCACTGAGTATAATCTTTTCTTGGCGCAGGCTGAAGCTGTGTTTCAAGAAGCATTGCAGCCCATAGAGTATTAATTAGTTTTTCTGCTTCACAGCTGGAAAGTGTGTGCAGAATGCAGAATTATTTCTGCAGTAAAGCTCTGGATGAATTTATGGAGGGACAGAAAGATTCTGGAATATCCCTGTATTTATTTTTTTGCAGATGTCAGTACTGAGGGGAAATTTAAGTCTTTTATAAGGTTTCATTTTAAAGCAGGTGGACAGGTGTGTTATTACCCCCTTTTACCTAGTCACTTGTCCTGCCACCAGGAGCAAGAAAATACCCCACACCCCTTAAGCTATGGAGGAATAATATATTGACTCAGTGTAAAAATGCTCCTATTTTGAGGGGGGGAGCGTTGTCTTCCTTCCTGTGTAAGCTTCACCTATAGAAATTCAGAGCTTACACGGAGCACAGGAAAAGTGTTTTTCTTCGCAGTCTTTTTTCGCAGAATAATACCTCCCAACCTTCTGTAAGTTCTGACTCTGCTCCACCGAAATCCCAAACAGGCATCATTCCTTCCATAATCCTCTCTTCCTGGGCTGCGGAACACCACCTCTCCTCACTTCAGTAAAAAGAGGGTGGAGTTGTGTAGTCCACCATGAAAGAACACAGGATGAAAAAGTACGGGATAGATCTACAGACAACAATAAAGGCCTGGGAGATGTTCTAAACTTTCCTCCTATTCACATTCACACAGGAATAAAAAATGGCCCCAAAAATGTTTCCACAGTAATGATACTGCACAGTTATAAAGTTCCTGCATGTACCTGTTGTGGGCATTAGTTTGATCTCTTTGTACCTTTGGGTTTCCTTTGAGTGTCCTTTTAATATTCAGGCCAAATTGTATGTAAAGCTTTGACTTATGTTCATCCCCTTTATGCCATTCAACCAACAGATTTCTAAACCTGACATTTTATTATACAACAAGGAACAGCAAAAATGAACATGACTGCAGGTTAAACTCTTTCCTATCCCATGCAAACTTTATAAAAAATTAAGAAAAATTGGCTTACACAATAAGTATCATGCAGTCTTCAGTCATCTTTACAACCCACATAAAGTCTCCTAAATACAAGTGTGAGAAAAGTGCAGGAGGTGCCTTTCTTTAATCCCACTGAGCCCTTCCTGATTAAAATTGCATGGAACAGAATGTCTTAATGTTCCATAGCACTCAGCACAGTGGCGTGTTAAAATGAAGATTAAGTCTAATGCAGGTTCTCTAGGATTTTATTTTTAGTACAGCTCTCCTTGGTGAATACACATACTCAAAAATGCACTGGATACCCAGGACAACACTATGGGCTCTAGGTATAAAACAGGGAATCGGACATTTCCCCATAGGAATCATCCAGGTTCATGATTTTAATGGAAGTAATTGATTCCAACCAGGGAATGTCAGATTGCCTATTTTATAAATAGAGCCCTATGATTTTCATCCAGATGTTTCAATTATAAATTGTATTGTTAAACAGTGCTCAACCCAGAAATTCATTTAAGCTGGGTAGTAAGAAATTATAGGTTGGTGGCAGCCCCTGTACTGTGACCCAACTTCTCAGTAACTACCCAACGCAGCCGAGTGGTTGCTTAAAAGTGTGGGGTGGTGCTCCCAGCTTAAAGGGGCTGGGGAGAACTGTTAAATGTCCTCCTTTAGCAAACCAATTCTGTTATCTATACAGTTCAAGATACTGGAACTGTAATATGTTTTCTTATTTAATTTTTTAATACATTTTTTTGTTGTTTGGTACATATGAGGTATTGCATAGTTTTGTGTTTTGACCACTTGCAACCAGCAGGTGGATTTTTTTTTTTCTCCCAGGGTGAATTTATTGCTATACCATGAATGGCCTTTATGGTAAACACGCCATATTATTATTATTATTATCCAGTATTTATATAGTGCTGACATTTTCACAGCGCTATACAAAGTCCATAGTCATATCACCAGCTGTCCCTTATCCCTCTGCTTGGCGTTTGTAGGTTCTCCCCGTGTCTGCGTGGGTTTCCTCCGGGTACTCCGACTACCACATCCCAAAAATGTTCAATTAATTGGCTTCCCCCCTAAAAATTGACCTTACACTACATTAATGACATATGACTATAGTAGGGACATTGGATTGTGCGCTCCTGTAAAGGACAGTTAGTGACATGACTATGGACTTTGTACAGCGCTGTGTAAAAGATGGCGCTATATAAATACTGTGTAATAATAATTATAATAATGTCCCTGCCATAGTCATATGTCATTGTCAGTGTAAAGTCAATTTTGGGGGGGGGGAGAAGCCAGTTAACCTAACTACATGTCTTTGAAATGTGGGAGGAAATCAGAGTGCCCGGAGGAAACACACACACACACACACACACACGGGGAGAACATCCAAACTCCATGCAGATAGTGACCTGGCCAAGATTCGAACCTGGGACCTAGCGCTGCAAAGGCCAAAGTGCTACCCACTGAGCTACTGTGCTGTCCCAAATGTATTAAAATAAAACAAGCAAGTAGAAATCATCATCACCAAACTCCAGCGCTTGTCTGTGACTTCCTTGTTTAAGCCTGAGTTTAAGGCTGTACAAATATTTTAGTGATCTGAGAGATATATATATTTATATGAACATTACCCCATGCAGTGATCACAGCACTGTCAGCTCTTTGTATTTGCACAGTCTCTGTTGGTAAGTGGGGGGTAACCGCTGTGACAAACGTGACTGTTCATAGTCACGAGCCTAGCAGAAAAACCCATCTCACAGGAAGCATCTGCTCGACCCCTTTACTATCTTTCTCCCTTTATTTGAGCTTTCTGCACGACTTACCTGGGAATCTTCATCCAGCCAATGTGACGGTGACCTCGCAGCGTGCGCCTTGCAGGATTATAAACCTGTTTTTAGAGCACAGGGTTTTGTGGCAAAGTATCTAGGCCAAGTACACAAAGAAGGCTGGAGGCCAATTACAGTGTGTATTGACAGTGTTGAATATAAAAATGCTGGTAATTGGGATGCTTTCAAGCTGGGATTACCAACCTCTGGCACTACAATCTGCTGATGGTCTACAGGTCTACACTCCGTGCCACTACAGCCAAACAGCCTGAGCTAGAAAAAAACTTTGTTCTTTTAAAAGAGGAATTTTAGGTGTTTTCTATTCTTATGTATACATGTATGGTGTAAGTAATTGGACCAATGTGTGCAGTCAAAAAAATAAACTTTGTATCTATATATAATTTTGTGTATATGGGAACTGCTATATTTGTTTCGTACTCAGGCTATGCTTCCTTCTTTACATCACTACACACTGGTTCTGCTTTACTCCTCACAGTGTAAGGCTGCGTACTCACGCTCAATAATTGTGGTTGAAAATGATCTGTCACAATCCTTTCCAATGACAAAAGACAATAAGATTCATGAATGAGAGCTGTACATACAGCACCGTTCTTTTGTATGTACCGTTCTGGAAAGGGAAGGGGGGAGAACGACTAAGCAGCACCCAACTGTGTTCTCTCCCCTTCATTTGCATTGCAGTCTTCATCATTCATGAATCCGAACAACATTGGAGAGCGCTGTACACGTGCCAGATTCCCGCCTGATATTAGCCCTGATGTGATCACCTAAGGCTGCGTACACATGTGCAAAAGACTGCACGATCGAGCTCTGTACATACAGTGCCGTTCTGCTCTTTGGAGAGGGGGAGGAACAAGCGAGCAGCACCCCGCTGCACTTTCTTCACTTTCCTTACGATCATTCGTGGATCCTCCAGTACAGACAAGGAGCTCTGTACACACGCCAGATTCTCGCCAATATCAGCCCTGATGCGATGATCAGACAATATTCATCTGTGTGTACGTAGCCTTGGTCTATGAGACGGCTAACCTATTGGAACAATGCACTGCTTGTGTGACTGCTATCTGATCTCGGTGGCACGGGACGGTGGTGATTGCAAAGGGAGACTCTTCACATCTAAAATTACTTAAGAGACCCTGTTAACTGTACCCAATGAAACTGAAACCAGGCTGAGTAGGGAATCCGAAGTTTGGCTTTAAATGGCAGTATTGGAAATTGATGTTTATGGTACAATGTATGTGCACATACAAAGAAAGAAATGGCCTTCAAGAAACCTGCTTCAGGCATTAAATATTTCCACTTAAGCAACTTTAGGCTCCTATTTTACTCTAATGATTCTGATTTTTGGAGTACAATAAATGAAAGCCTGGTAGGACCTGAGGAGTTAGTACACTATCAGCTATAACAGAGGTGTTTTATTGTGAACATTACACTGAAGTCTTAAGCCAAGTGTAACCAGCCTTGGCATAATAACCTGGCACAGGTACCACTGTGCTATCTCTATTTGTGTTTGCATGAATTTAGATCTGTCAGATGCCAGTGAGTTACATAGGTCTAAGTACCGGTAATACTTTGCTAGACAGCAAAGATGTGAGCATCCACTTCTCAATAAATGACAACATTTCCAGCTATTACAGCAGGCCAGCCCATGACACCCTGGGAGTTTGTTGAATAATGCCATGTGTCATTCAACCTGGAAAACCAATGGCATTAGCAGAACCAAGCATAAGATAATTTCAGCTGGGGGGGGCAGCATTTTGGCTACAGTGCTCACCCTCTTTCCGATGTTACCCCAAATAGTAACGTTCTGCCACAAGGTGCCATTACTCTTCTAAGCTGAATGACACCCAGCATCATTCAACCTTAAATCTTTAAGGCAGTTTCAGATATCACATCTGCACCCTTTGCTGCATCATTGAGGACAAGCCATTGCTACAGAAGATCCAAAGAGAAAGAGAGCCCATTCGGTGACATGACTAGCCGTAACACATGGCTAAGTGCATGAAATGGCAAAAAATACACTTTGGGGCTGAATAAAGCTGCATACACACGTTAATCTTTTGTTGTTGCCAAGAATCTTTCAGGATCCTTTGCAAGGACAAAAGACTGAAAGATTCATGAATGAGCACTGTACATACAGCGCCATTCTGCTCTGTGGAGAGGGGAGAGTGATCGATTGGCACCCTGCTGCGAGCTCTTACCTTCACTTCCATCACAATCGTTCGTCATACATGGATCCGACAGTACATGTTAGATTCTCGTCTGATATCAGTCCTGAGGCGATAAGAGCATGAGAATCCTCTGACGTGTAGGATGTTTTAACTTGAACCCTGCACTGAAATCTCAGACTACACGTTCCACGTCATCAGTGTTTTAATGAATTAAAAAGCCACTACTCTTCCATACATTTATGGGAGCTATTCTACCTGCCCAAGGATTTGTGTCCCTAGTAATCCAGTCCTAATATTTACACAGTTCTGCAATAATACATCTCTGTCTGGCAGAGCAGAAGACCTGTAAGTATTACAGAACAGCAGCAAAAAAAAAAAAAACAGCTCAGCTTGGTACCATTACAATGATAGATCTGTAAAAAGTCATATGTACCAGTATATTGCAGTCTCCTTCTGTAACCTCTCTATTTTTCTCTATGTTTCAGGAATGGGGTGTCACCCGGCTAACATTTGAGTATGATTCCGAACCATTTGGGAAGGAGCGAGATGCAGCCATCATGAAACTGGCCAAGGAAGCTGGTGTAGAAGTCATTGTGGAGAACTCTCATACCCTGTATGACTTGGACAAGTAAGTCATGTGAACGGTGTACAATGGTGCCCTTCATAATTAATCTGTCCAACAAAGGCCCTTAAAACCAAAGCAATGTTGATGGTGATATCAACAACAACTGATTTTGCTCCCAAGCATCTCATATTGTAGTAGGACTAAACCAGGAAAAATGATCATTTCTGGCATATTTGGTTTTCCATGCAGAACTCTGTTTTATAAGCTTGTTTCAGTTATTACGCACAGACACAGAGAAGTCCAACAGTTCAAGTGGACCCAAACCTTATCTAGTACTAACACTCCAGCACCCTCTAAGCCAGAGGTCCGCAAACTTTTTTGGCCACTAGGCCATTTCAGAGGTAGGCAGGAGCACACTAGGCCGGACTCTCTCTTGAGTCCTGGCCTAAAGGCTCCGTCCCCCACCAGGTACACCCCTGAAGGGAAATCCCTCTCCTCCGCAATGCATATTGTTCCCTATTTACCCCGGTGGCGGAAGAGTTATCGCCGGCCGCTTCAAATAGGGAAGGGAGCCACAACGCAGAGGCTCAGGAGCCGCATGCGACTCCACCGCGGGTTGGCATCGGGGATTGGGCCGGATCGGCCAGGGGGCGTTAGGCTGGAACAAACTATCGTATACCATGACTGGCCTAAAGGCCGGAGTTTCCCAACCTCTGCTCTAAGCCAACTTTTTAAAATAATTTTCATATCTCTCTCTTGCTAATATTTATGATATGCCCAATTCATGGTACATTAGCCTTTTGGTCTATAGGAAGAATGCCTCTTATATATTGTTGGCTGGTGGGAAGAATGCCATCCAAATAGATCCTTGGTTGCTAAAAGCTCAAGGAACACCTAGCAACTTCTGGAAGAACCCTGGCTGATGAGGATATTGAGTGAGCGATGTCAGTTTCTAAGTGGTCAGCGATGGCTGAAAGTCCTTACTCTGAAAGCCTACAACAGACACCGCACGATCAATACCTTATGGCAGGAGTGTCAAACTCAAATACACAGTGGGCCAAAATTAAAAACCTAGACAAAATTGCAGGCCAGCTTTGAAATTTATTGAAAAAAAATTGAAGTTTTTCCTTCTCATTAGATATAAAACCTTGATTCGATCACGTCTAGCATCACTTGGATAACATCAGGCTACGCTCAGCCTGAGACACTGCTATATGACACAAGGCCATGGGTGGCCAAGAAGCCCCTGTAACTCCAAAAGCATCCTGGCACCTCCCACGTGTACCTGAGGGGTAGTGCTAGAAATGCCAGATGCGGGCAATACAGGGCTAAATCCTATGAATGGCCCCCCGGAAACTCCTTCATTGAAATAGCGCCGCTACTACAATTCCCGGCATTACTTGTGTCTATAAAACAGTTCAATGCGGGGCCAGGCATAGGCAGTGAGCCCTCAGGTCTAGACGCGAGTGATTCCAGGAATTGTAGTAGTGGCGCTATTTCACAGCAGCCGCGGGCCAGCTGCAGTTCATATTTAGGAGTCCTTTGGGGGATAAAAAAAAAAGGACGTTGCGTGCCAGATTTGGCCCCCGGGCCAGAGATCGACACCCGTGCCTTATGGTCTAAACCGTTATAAAACAAACATGAAGTATGCTTCTTTGCAGTGTTTGTATAAATGCAGCATTACCATTTTAATAAACAGACCTGTCCCTGTCCCCACTTGTGTACAAAGTTCGAACTTTAGCACAGGGTGTGTATAAGTCACACAGGCTGCTGATTTACATTTGTAAAGTAAACATCTGACACACACACTTTAATTTTTGATTCTACATTTTGCAGACAGGAGTTCTGGTTATTGCCAGTTTCTGGATGTGTTCGGGGGTTTAGAATTTTCTGACAGCTGCTACAAAACATGGAAAGGAAAGGGGCATTGTACTGGCACCATTCTGGTACAATAATGTCCTATGATTCTTCATGTAGCCGGGCTTCCTATAGCTGAGAAGCAGTGGTGCCGACACCAGTAAAGTCTTGGGATGCAGCAAGTCTGAGTGGGAATGCTGGGCACCTTTATAATTGAGGAAATATTTGTCTTTGCATTTATCATGTTTATATCTTTATTATTAGGTGATAAGCTGACCGTTATGAGTTTTGTATTGTAAAATTCTGACCAGTTATTGCAGTCACTGGAATTGTTAGACCTAGGCTACGTACACACGTCAGATGATTCTCATCCCATAATCTCCTCAGGGCTGATATCAGACGAGGATCTGACGTGTGTACAGCACTCATCGCTCATGAATCCGATCTGGTGGATCGACGAATGATCGTAATGGAAGGGGAGAGAGCACAGCGGGGTGCCGCTCTGTCCTTCTCCCTCCTCCCCTCTCTATACAGCAGAACGGCGCTGTATGTATAGCACTCATTCATTCATTGTGCAGTCTTTTTTTTCGTTGGAAAGAATCGTGGAAGATCCTTTCCAGCGACAATTATTGAACATGTGTAGCAGCCTTTGTGTTAATATAAGACTAAATACACTTTTACCATTTGAGTCATTTTAGTTTGTATATACTAATCTAAAAAGCCTCACAAGCTCAGCCCGTCAGTTATTTTGAGCTTAGTATAGCTGAAATATACTGCAAGAATACATTTCAGATGAATGAAAACAAGACATGCAGGCTTATATTATATTTTGTTTAGCTGTCAGTGTGTTGCAGAGAGGGATCCTTGCTCTGTGTAGAAGCAGTGATGTCTTCAAAACGCTGCCACCAGATTTATAGCTCTCCAGTCTACAAAACTCATGTTCTCTGCAGATTGGAGACTTTAGATCTGACTCAGCAAGGGATGTGTTAGACCTCAGCAGAGAGACCACTGCTCCTACACAGAAAACAAGGGATTCTTCTCTGCAGCATACTAGCAAGGGACAGGCTTTTATTTTAAAACTTTATACACCTTTTGTTTTGATGCACCCAAACACTATTAAGCTGACTATCTTAGTTTTTTTTTCCAAACATAGGGAGCAATTTTTATCTGCCAATGCACTTTAGCACACCCTCACATGTCTGTGCTAGGGGTTACCATATTGTTGGTTGGAAGGCCAACAAGGCAGCAAGGAGTGAAAATTTCTAGCAAGGTGGTGTGCCCTATTATAGGTACTCATCCTTATTCAATCTTTATGGATGGTCAGAGGAGTTTAGATAAAAAAAAAGGTGTTTGTAAGCCTGTAAGTAAAGAGGGCAGCAAAACCCACACAAGAAGGGGGTTGAAATGGAACATGACGATAACTATTTTTAATGCTAGGACGAACTTGCACCCATTACTCATTCATGCCACGGCAAGCGTTGGTTTTTCTGCACCCTCCCAGCTAAACAAGTGTTATCACTGCCACCTGGTGGTGGCTCTACCTACCCGTGGAGTCACACAGCCTGGCATGTGCTCCGTGGGTTTCTGTGTCCCCGTGCTAAGCCGTCGCTCCTCCCAACACGTGCAGAGAGGACAGGGAAACCACAAAGGCTGGATTTGAGCCACCAGCGTAATCACTGGCATAGATAAAAAAAATGGGAAAGGGAATATAGAATACACAGTTGCATAAGTTGTTGACAGCTTCAGATTTGGAAAGAGAGGCTGGAGCTATGTAATGAGATTTCCCTCAGCCGGGTTGAACAGCAGGTGGCTTGAACCAGTATTATATAAAGACGCTGCCACATCCCCACAATACCTTGCGGTCCGCGTACTGCTTTGTTCTTTACAGGCAACGTATGGAGTATGACGGCATTCCCAAGTGTTTGATAAGCAAAACATCATGCTGCAATATAACTATGTGGATGTGCGGATCCTTTCATTCACTCTACCATATGAATTCAGCAATGTTGAACCTCTCCCTCCTCGTTCTTGTGCAGGAACCATAAGTTATTGACTGATCAAAGCATTTTTAGGGCTGAAATCAGGCAGATTTCATAAATCCCAATGATGTTTTAAACTAAGGGACAATTCTCATTCATTTTATCATTTGCTATCAAATTTAGAATTGGTTAAATGGCACTCAAATAGGATTTAATGTTAAAGTGTCTGTGTAGGATGTTGCTGCAGTTTATTTTCACTTAGAGGTCTTGTCTTCCTCCCAGTATGGAGGGGACAGTGAATGGAGAAGCAGAAGACGGATGTCCTCATTTCTTGGGCACTTTGCTCTATCCTGCTGTCATCATATTGTTAGCAAATGAGCAGTGCAGCATCCCTGATCAGCTACTCGTGCCGTTTCTTCCTCTCCAAGTCTGAACTTTGCTCTACAACGGACTGGATTTAGAGGCACATTCACACTAATGTGTGTTACTTTAATTTATGTTGATGCATTCTGCTGTCCTAGTGCATGAGAAATCACTTGCCTTGATACAGGGAAAAAAGTTTAGTATGTACTGTATTTTCAAACCAGGAAAATTAATTACATAGCTGTAAACTACATGTGTCCATCGTGTGCAGGCAGTACATTCATGCACTTGGATTTACAGCCTAATTTTTAAGTTCAGCCTTTGCTGCACCCTCGCTAATTACTAGAAGCTATGAATGTGCTCATATGAACAAGGAGGACTCCATTGTGGCCTTGTTGAAGAAAACCGCTGATGTTATGAAGCCACTTATTAGCGATGGAGCATTGATCCTTACAGAAATGGGCATTGCTTGCATAGCACCCACAGGTTGTTTTACATTTTACTGACCACAACTAAGTTCACAAATGAGCAGAGCCTACTGTGTGATATATTCTACAAACTGTGAGAATACCCAGGGCTGTAAGTGATATGTATGCGTTTCCATGTTTATGAACAGTCTTCCCTATGCTCTAGTTCTCAGAAGATATATCAAAGTATTAATATAGATTGGTTCATACATATTTTTCCTCTCTATACAGAATCATTGAACTGAATGGTAACAGCCCCCCACTAACCTACAAGAGGTTTCAAGCCATCATCAGCCGAATAGAACTTCCTCGCCGGCCCGTCCCCAGCATCACACGACAACAGATGGAAACGTGCCGAGCAGATATTAAAAGCACGCATGATGACACATATGGGGTGCCATCTCTTGAGGAACTCGGTAAGTCATTTTGTTCTGTTGTCACAGGAGTATAAACTTTAATCTGAACATGCTTGTAGACATCGGGAGGTTTTGCCTATTTAGGGTAAAGTGACCGTGTCTTTGTAAATGTCTTCCGAGCATTAGGAAACTTGTGGCCTTGTCATTGTGATGATGCTTGGATCTAACAGACATCACCACTCCTCTTGGTGTCTGATAGTGGGAGTTTATTTCCTGCTGTGACCATGGGCCATTGGAGAGACGCTATCACTTAGGCCAGAAGAGGTTGTCTGCATTCCAACCCTTTAGGTTGTATAGAGAAGATCAGAACTCAAGTGCAGCACTGTCCATACCTCCACTGTCTACAACTCCTGGATTTTAGCCATAGCAGGTTGTGTTTCAGTGTTCTCCCCAGACCATTTTAACCGGGCGCACCACCCAGCACATTTCAGTAACTTTTTAACTGAAAAGTTGGGTCACAATACAGGGACCACCACCTGCCTGCAGCTTCTTCCCACCGAGCTTAAAAAAAAATCTGGGGCAAATACTGTGGTTACTTTCAGTTCGGCCGTGAATACAGACTGCATTTGAGAACCTTGTTGCTCACCAGTTTGGTTCTTCCATGTATGTGCAGTGTGATTCATCCCCATGTGCCAGGTTGGAGCTGTAACGTTTATTTTACATTGCGCTGCCCCACAACCATCAATAGCCACTTATAGACCATAGAACAGAGGTGTTTTGTGGGAGGTGTCACTTTGATTTTAGGATGCAGACGTACAAAGCTAAGAAGTACAAATTAGATGGTACAAGGAAAGGTCTGGGTGCTAGTTGCAGTGAGTTGACCCCCTTGATTTGTTAAAATTTACTGATGCCTTCTAGCACTAGCAGACACCAAATAAAACGGAGCTGTCTTGAGAAATTTGTTATACATGTATTTATTAGCACTTAGAATTATACTGTATTTACTTTGTATTATAATGCAATAAGCGGTGCACTAATCTGTATTGTATATGTCTGTATGTGTTGTGTTTCAGGCTTCCCATGCAAAAATCAAGGAGCAGCAGTGTGGCCCGGAGGTGAAACAGAGGCCTTGGCCCGTCTTGACAGACACTTGGAAAGAAAGGTACCTGTTGTAAATGGAGGCGATGTCCTGTGCTTTTCCTTCCATACAAGTCTGTCTGATGGCTGTTAAATATCATTTGTGCCACATGATCACTGTGGTCTAGTGGTTAGCACCAGTGCCTTGAGTTCAACTCTTGCCAGAGTCCTATTTGCTGCATGGAGTTTGTGTTTTCTCCTTGTATTTGGTTAGGTTTCTTTTAGATGTCCCACACAAATTGGTTACTGTCCAGTTTTTCCTGTGTGTGTTTGTTTATGGATAGGGGAGATTTTCTGGGGTCATTTAGTGTTATTTGTTCTAGTACTTACATCATTTATGTATTTGTGTTCCAGGCATGGGTGGCCAATTATGAGAGGCCCAGAATGAATGCAAACTCTTTACTGGCAAGCCCTACAGGTCTCAGCCCTTACCTACGCTTTGGTTGTCTGTCCTGCCGACTCTTTTACTACCGGTTACAGGAACTCTATCAGAAGGTAAGCAGGCTATCAGATGTACAGTAATGTTTCAAGTCAGCAGTAGGGAGATAGACCATATACTCGGTGGTTCCATTGTAAGTGTTTTACTGTGTTTTAAGGA
>NC_092866.1:53876850-53963532 GCF_032062135.1 Pyxicephalus adspersus | reverse complement strand
AGAGCCGCGGACCATGTCCCCTGAGCAGTTCCCAGGCTCAGGGGAGTGGGTGGGCTATGTCCCTGCACACAACCCGCCCACTCTCCTATTGCTGGCATGCGATGGCAGAGTGGGCGGGGTTATGGTGCATGCACGGTCCGGTAATTTTGGTGGTCCGTGGGACCAATAAGGTTGGCGGCCGCTGCTCTAGAGAGAAAAATAAAGCTTCTAATGTTTTAGCTTCATTTCAGTGCCAGCCATTTGAGAGCACAAAACAGTGGTGACCAGTTCCTGGTTTCATGGTACCCCTGACAGCACCAGGCAGATTCTTTCTGCTTTAGTCAATTAAGAGGGGAACACTCCTTCAGCCAATAGGGCTGCAACTGTTTCCCATTATCATTAGAGTAAATAAATGGTGCAGGGAGCAGTCCAGTATATTAATACATGAAGAACTTACTGGAACTGAAGAACTTACTAAAAACTGAATTTTCAGAAAATCAAAAACCATGAGACCCTTACAAATCACATTTCATGAAAGTTCCTAGCCGGGCTATTTGAGGGTTGTTGTGGGCAGAATGTGTTTAATCTTTGCCCCTATGAATGTAAATTAAACCTGCCCCTCTTATTCCTACTATTTTTTTTCTAATTCAATGTTGTCACAACAGGTGAAGAAAAACAGCCCCCCACCCCTCTCCCTCTTTGGCCAGCTTTTATGGAGAGAATTTTTCTATACAGCGGCTACCAACAACCCCAAATTTGACCAAATGGAAGGGAATCCAATCTGCGTACAGATCCCATGGGACAAAAACCCTGAAGCACTTGCCAAGTGGGCAGAAGGGAAGACGGGCTTTCCTTGGATTGACGCCATCATGACGCAGTTAAGGCAGGAAGGCTGGATACACCATCTGGCGAGGCACGCTGTCGCCTGCTTCCTGACCCGAGGGGATCTGTGGAATAGCTGGGAGTGCGGGGTTAAGGTGAGATTGACTTCCTATCATGGAAGTTACTGGGCAGCAGATGGTACCAGTCATGACCGGGCTCGTGCTAGAGTCTGAATATTAAGTCCAAAGCTTCAGCATGTGACAAGTCAGACGATGCTTTGTGTATTCTACGCGCTGACATTTGACAGGCCAGACTTTTATGGGGTCTCTTGCACATGCTTACGTTGGGTCAGATTAGGAAATTAATAAAGTTTATTATTAAATGCTTTTTATGCTTCAAGTATTAGATAGATATTTGCATATTCTAGTCAACCTGTAGCATTCCTGTCACTTTCACAGAAAACAATTATGTATTCGATAGTAATAGAAAGTCCATAGAGATGAGAACTACTTTCCTACATTTGTAATCCTCTGAATTCCTGTAGTGCCTGTTACATGTCAAGCTGACACTGCAGGGAGGGAGGACCATTGTTCAGGCAGAACTGATGACTTTCTCTTTTTTTATATTGATATTCTCCATTCTTTGTCTTTATCTGCAGGTGTTTGATGAACTGTTGCTGGACGCAGATTTTAGTGTTAATGCGGGCAGTTGGATGTGGTTGTCGTGCAGTGCATTCTTCCAGCAGTTTTTCCATTGTTACTGTCCTGTGGGCTTTGGAAGACGGACGGATCCCAGTGGGGACTATGTCAGGTGTGTGGTGGTAAACTGACTTTTCAGGACTGATTTGGTCATTTGATTTTTAAGCTTTTTTGGGCCTGTAGTAAGGCACATGGTAAATGGGCAACAGGTTTTTATTGTATGACTTTCAGTACCAATGCTATCATACTACAATGCATTGCAATGTCAGTAAAAGTATTTATTACCAGGATAATATACATTACACCTGTTTAGGGTCATACTAGGATGTATTTTAGATAAAACTATATATTTAGGGATTTGTGCAGCACAGGTGTTCAGCTATTTGTTCTTTCAATGGTTTTTAGGTGTGTGAATGAATTGACTGATGCCAAAAGATCAGCTTTACATCCAGCCAGTTAGCATTCCTTACACTGAGCTATATTCTATCAGCTCTCAGTGACTGGTCCACTTTAAGACTATTGCTAGCAAAACTGTTCTAGCCCCCTCCCAAAAAAAACACAATTTACCTTGCTTTTCCAGAACCCAAATTTAGTGTTTTGGTGCCCCAAAGCCCTCCCGTACTGGAGAATTGGCGTTCAGCCGTATTTGAGGAAATGCCAGAGCTAGTGATTTTTAGAGCCACTGAATAAGGTATTTAATGGTAATTTGAACTGTTTGCATTACACTTGAATTCACTTGCTGGGGTCACTTAACCTGCATTGGGAACAATAGTGCTGTCCTTGTTATTGTTCTCTGAATACATTATAATAGGACATGCAGTGTTCAAGTATAATTCAGCATGGTAAATGTACTGCTCCTGCATTCATAATAACCATTGATTATATCTTAAGTGGCTTGTAACAGGCAAAAGCAGTACAGAATGAGCTTCCTCACACATCCCTCTTACTCGTAGGTCAGATCTTAACTTCAGGTAAACTGCTAAATAAAAATTACATTTATATAAGTAAACCCTTAGATTTCACAGCTCTGCCTCAGAGCACGGGCCTCGAGACCCGAGGTGCATTAATTTATGTATTTTAAATCTGTCTATAGCACAACAAAAACTTCCCTTCTCCTGATGATGATTTTTATTTATATGGTTTTTTTTTTTAATTTATATGTATTTTTTTTTTTTTTTTGGCTTTTAGACGTTACCTGCCAGTGCTCAAAGGCTTTCCTTCCCGTTACATATACGAGCCATGGAATGCCCCAGAATCGGTGCAGAAGGAAGCCAAGTGCATCGTGGGTGTCGATTATCCCAAACCCATTGTCAACCATGCTGAAGCCAGCAGACTGAACATAGAGCGCATGAAACAGACCTATCAGCAGCTATCTCGTTATCGGGGGCTCTGTAAGTATCCAACGTCTGTTCTCCATTCTCCCAAGTATACCATAATCCTTGTACCTCCATACATGGTCTCGTTGCTCGGTCAAACTTTCATTTTGCTGGTGTGCATGATTACTTTGAGGACTTGTCAGCTGTTTAAGGCTGAATGTAGTCCTACCTAGGAAATCATGGTGCCTGACCATGAAATGTGCTGTATTCTAGATGAATCAGCCAGGAGAAGTGGGGAATGGTACATTGCCTCCCTGCTTCTATCCCAAGAGCACATTCACAGTACATTGCATGAGTTTCACTGTAGTATGGAGTAATAAATGGTATATATAAAAAAATCTGCTTTGCTTTTTAGGTATTTTGGCCTCTGTGCCATCCTGTGTAGAAGATCTCAGTGGTCCGATTACAGATCCAGCTTCCTCTCATCATGGGACCTCAGATCCAGGTGAGATATCCCAAACCTAAACCACCACAGTGAGATAACATGGCTGGCAGAAACAATCCACAGATCCCTTTAAAAGGCAATATTCAGGTGTATCTAAACCAATTGAAAAAAAGAAGTCCTGTGATGTGGTGGCTGTATTTCCTGTTCTAGGATGACACATACTGTCCAGCCATAAATAATCTCAACCCCTTGATCTTATAAGCATACTCTTTGTTTATCTTCATTCCTCAAGCTCTTTTTTGGTATTAGAATTGCTTTCTCTTAATGCACATTTTTAGTATCTCACATTGTGCATCAGAAGCTGCAGCAAGCCGGGTCGCACTTTATTTTTTAGTTGAAAGACATCCAGCATCATCCAGCTTCCTCCCCAAGCCTGACTGGTCCTGACTCACCGTTTTCATTTATTGTGTTTCAATCATACAGGCTCATCATAAAATTGGCTTGTGGTACCAAGTATGGTTTGAATGCAAATTCAGCCTTGCTAGAGGCATCAGCCCTCCAATTGACATTGCACTGCGACAGCAGAATGCCTCAATATAAATTAAAGTAACGCACATTAGTGTGAATAGGCCTCTAAATCCAGTCCATTGTAGAGCAAAGTTCAGACTTGGAGAAGGAGACATGGCACAAGTAGCTGATCAGGGATGCTGCACTGCTCATTTGCTAACAATATGATGACAGGAGGATAGAGCCCTTAAATTGTGAGATACATATTTGAAATAGAAGAAGCAAACAGAAAGCAAAAAGAAAACCCCTCTGTTTGCTTCTTCTATTTCAGATACGTACTCGTGAGAAAGTACTGAGGCTGTAATGCTTTCAGGAAACTATGTACAGCACCTTCTGCCATGTGCATCTGTCTAGCTTTCTACACATTATCTCACAGCAACCAGATTCCACCTTTCAACAGACCTGTTGTTCTGGTTGGCTGCACATCACACATTTTGCTCTTTGCTCATTATAAAGATGAAATTAGATGAAATGTTGCTGTGAGATTCATCTATTTATAAATGTGGGCAGCAATATAACAAGTAGGTGTGTGCTTGGCAAGTCATTAAGGTCTCTGCACTGACACAGCACTGATGTTTCATTAATAGTGAGACTTCTGTAGCAATCCTAAAAATAAATCCGATACAGAGAACAGAGGGCACACTAACTTGCTGCGTGTTCAAGACACAAATTCATATTATCATTAGAGCCAATGTGTCACCACACATCACTGATCGATCACAGGAACCAGGGAGGTCAGAGGGAAATGTCATGAAAGAAAAAAGATACAGCGCATGAAATCTACTTTGTTCAGTCAGTCATTTATGGGGGTTTAGGTAAAGCAGTTACCCAATATTATTATAAACAGTATTTATATAGCGCTGACATATTATGCAGCTCTGTACAAAGTCCATAGTCATGTCACTAGCTGTCCCTCAAAGGGACTCACAATCTAATGTCCCTACCTCAGCCATATGTCTTTAATACACTCTAAGGTCAATTTTAGGGGGAAGTCAATTAACCTAACTGCATGTTTTTGTGATGTGGGAGTAAACCGGAGTACCCGGAAGGAACCCAGACAAACATAGGGAGAACCTGCAATCTCCATGCAGTGCATGGCCGAGATTCAAACCTGGGACCCAGCGCTGCAAAGGCCAGAGTGCTATCATCTGAGCCGCCGTGCTACTAATTGTGCTATTTCGTTGTAAATGATCTATGGTCTGTAATGGCCTAGTCTTTTATATCTGAGCGAAAGTGAGAATAAACATAGTGACATTTATTTATGTATTTATATAGTTCTGACATCTTCTGCAGCACAGTACAGAGTCTATAGTCACTATGTCACTAACTGTATCAGAGAAGCTTACAATCTAATGTCCCTACCATTGTCATATTTCCACCATCCTAGGACTATTTGGGAAAGGGGGAGCCATTTAATCTACCAGAATGTTTTTAGCATGTGCCTGAGGAAACCCATGCAAGTCTATAAAGACTCCATGCAGAAAATGTTCTGGCTCAGATCCGAACCTAGGAACCCCATCAAGATATAAACTTGGATTGATTTACTAAACGGGGCCACTGCTCCCACAGGGATAGCAGGACTTTGTCTGCAGCGTGCTGGCACAGGAAAGGCTTTTTTACTTTGTAAAAGCGATAAAGGATTGTAAGCTCCTTGAGGCAGCGTCCTCCTCCTCCTTTTGTGTCACTATCTGTATCTGTCATTTGCAAACCCTACTAATTAAACAGCGCTGCGTAATATGTTGGCGCTATATAAATCCTGAATAATATTAATATTAAATGAAAGATTAGTTGGGCGTCACTCAGTGTATTTCTGGTGTGAACTCAGCCTCATAGATTCAATGGGCCTGATTTATTAAAGCTCCCCAAGGCTGGAGAGAATTCTCTTTCATCAGTAAAGCTGGGTGATCCAGCAAACCTGCAATGGATTTCTTTAAAGTCATTTGCTATTTGCTATGCAAATGTTTTGAATCCTGGTCCAGATCCATTCCAGGTTTGCTAGATCACCCAGCTTCACTAATAAAAGTCCTTTCCAGCCTTGGAGAGCTTTATTAAATCAGGCCCAATGTGTAAACTTCTTTCACTATCCAGTAGGTGGCAACACAGTACAGATGTATTGGAACATTCCTTTATTGGAACTGTGAGGGTTCTTTTCTGTCCCTGTGAGCCCCAGCAGAAAATGATCAAGTCTGAGCAGCTCGTACAAGGTCCTTGGTATCCTGACAGTTTTACGGTTCCTTTATTCTGCTGTATAATTAACACAAAAAAAGAACTCGCATTAGCCGTTATAGCTGACGTGGGGGTTTACCTAAAGAAAAATTCAATTTTTGGTAGAAAGAAAATAGCATATGCAATCGCTACACAAACCATTTTCAAATAAAACTAATAAATTATTAATTGCAGTTGCTGCAATTTTTCTAAATTGATAAATTCAGTGCAACATGGCAACCTGGAGGCGTTTTGTTGGTGTATGGAATTCACTCAGAAATTATTTTATGAGCTTCTCCGATAGGCTGACTTATTTTCTAAGAAATCTGCATAAGGATACAACTAAAACTTTATGCATCCCCTTCAAAAGGTATTTTATATTTGGTGAGGTGCTGGATAGGCATGGATAGTACAGCTCCCTTCATTAGGAGTATTTGCTCAGGTGATCATCACATTCAGTTATTCTGGAAATGAGGTGAAACAAACATTTCATCAGAACTGAACCAGGTAGGAATATTAAACAAAGTTTGATAAAGTCCTATCAATGTACATAACCCAGCCAAATAGGAAATAGGATATAGCTGCTGCTTCTAGTTCTGTGCAGGCCCGGGGTCCGGAGAACGGAAGCTGCCGGATTCCAGACTGTCTGTTTTGTGTTTTGTAGTACCTGCTTGCTTATTCCTATATCTGGCTAATTTCTACCTGGTGATATTTGTATCAAGAATAAGTATATACAGATGTACCAATAGGAAGCATGTCAAGATCCTAAAACTTTGTTCTCAAAGTTCATATAAAACCCTAAATTTGAATGTCGCCTATTTGCTCCCATCTTGTCAGGTAAAGAATATCTCATTCCAAAATCTAATGTGGCAAATTGATAAAGCAATCATTTTTATTAGTGTAAAATTAAGTATTTACTTTGTAAATTAACTTTTAACATTCAAAATCCCACTGTGTAGCTGTGCTATCTTAACAGGTAGGGTTTCTTGTGCCATTTAGTTTTCTGTTAAACTAAGGTCTTACATTTGCCTACATACCGTGTTTCCCCGAAAATAAGACACTGTCTTATATTTTTTTGGGCTTCCAAAAACACACTAGGTCTTATTTTCAGGGTAGGTCTTATATACTTTTTTTAATGAAGAAAAACACTTACCATATTCCCAAATTCCCCTTCTGATCACTCTGTGCTTTTTTTCCACTGTTCTGCAGTTAGGACATGGAACATAAGGACATAAGTCCATCAAGTTCAACCACTAGGGAAATAAACATATCCCAGATATAAAACCCTATAGACATAGTTGGTCTACAACCTACTCCCTGTGACTACAAGTCCAGCACCTAATCTTACAGACTCATGATTTCTACTGAGATTCAGGAATGCTGGGACATGTAGTCAGGCATCTAATATTCTTTCTACCTTGGGTATTACATGGTCATATCCATTTGACCCATTCACTGTGTGCAAGCACATTTTCCCCATGAAACAGATATTTTCTCAGTTTGCTTCAATGCAGTTTGGACTTTAGGCTTCAGGTTTGGGCTTGCTATCAATAATGTTGGATACCTACAGTGCCTCTGGTCACATGAGAAAATGGAGTCATCTTTCTTTTCCATACCATGTGTTTATCTTGTAGAAAAATAATTGTCTGATTGGTAATGCTGACTTGTACATTTATTATCTTGTGTGTAAAGTGTTCATTTAAAGCTGAAGTAAATGCAAAACAAAAAAACCACATTTACCTTTATTCTGTAGATCAGTCTATCCGTCGGGAAGTTTCTTCCATCAGGTCTCACGTTGTCCCAGTATGCGTCTTAGGCCCTTTTCTCTTCTTCCTATTCTTCTTCATGTGTCACCTATCCTCACACTACACATGAGCAAGATTGGGTGACATAGATTGGGAAAAGATTGCCGATCTCACTGCCCATGGATTTTTTTTTCTATTGATGAAAGGGCTCTCAGGCATGTGCAGAAGGAGCAGCCAAGAGCCTTTCAGGATGCGTGACATAAGTATCACGGGAGGCTCTGCGCTCCCATTAAGTCTTGATCTCCGCAGCAATCAAGAAAGGGTCAGCGCTGCTCCGTTTTTTTTTGTTTTTTTTTTAAATTTTATTTATTTATTTTAATTATACGTTTAGGTCTGCTTTAAATAATGGCTTCAGGACAGTTTCTGTTTCAAAATCACTGCTGATGAATCCTTTATAACCGCTGCTGACTGCTGATGAATCATTTATAACCTAATAATTAGTTATCCTAAATATAATTGGTAAATCCCTTGTGTTGTAGATTTTCCTTATCACCTTCATGGCTGTCTGTTTTTACCAACGCTTGGTTAGTATTTTGATGGTAATTACGTTGAATTCACATGGAGAGGTTAATAGATAGTCATCCCAGCATTTAGACATTGCGAGTGAACTCTTATTCAGAAGGTAAAAACTTTCCTCTAGGGAGCTATGGGTGGGTTAGATTGCAGTAGAGATAGCAGCAGTTAAAGGGTTAAAGACAGCTTTCATCTTGTTGCTCTGTGTAAATTCAGGGTAAGAGGAAGGACAGAAACTATTCGGGTTAGGTTTTGCTTTGTTAGGACAGCAGCTATGAAAAGTACCCATTATGTTGGATGCATGCAGTCTAAATATTTTCCTATTTTTTGTTTTCTCTTGGCAGCTCCAAAATTATCTCTATGTGCTGCTGACTCTCCCAAGCGCAAGCATGAAGATTCTGACGAGGGGCAGTATAAGAAAGCCAGGCTTCAGAGTGTTCAGGAGATTAAGAGATCCGCTATAGACTTCTAACCGTCTGAATCTCATATTATCACACAGGTCAGACACTGGGACCAGATCTTATTGGCATATACTAGAGCCACTAATGCCCACAGGGCATTGAAAGAAGGAAAGAAGGGTTTTAGTGCTGACCTCCTAAAGCCGCATACACCCGTGCAATATTAGTCGTTGGAAAGGATCTTTCACAATCTTTTCCAATGACTATTATTGCACAATGCATGAACCATAGGTGTGGTACAGACAATTCTGCTCTAGTGAGGGTGGAGAAGGTGAACATAAAGTGCCCTGCTGTGTCCTTTATATTAGAAATTAACAGTGATCATTTAGCAAGCTGGCAGGACAGATCAATCAAAGATGTTTGGGAACAGGTGTACACACACTAGATTTTTTTTTGCTCAACACAATCACAATCCTTTACTTTTCTGTGTAAAGCTTTAGAATGCGTTCCAATTACAAAGTGACCATGTAAAATCAGTCATTGGTTCTAAAACTGCCATAATCTTTGAAGGTGAAACCTTTATGCCTTTATTTAAAAAAACATCAGTTTTACCTTAAACCAAAATAAGGGGACTAACATGGATGGCCTCCCTCTTAAAATGCTAATGGACTGACTTTTAATATAAGGTGTCCCACTTTCTGACCTGCTGACCCTGAACAAGGTATAATTAAAGCAGAACTAATTCCAGTAGATACTCACCTGTCCCCTTCCGTTGCAAGTGCTGCCATCTTCTTTCCTTCTGTATCTCGATCTTGGGCCATTTAAATTGGCCAGGTCTAGGTCTGCAGTTCAATAGGGTCAAAGTGACAATCAGACAGTTAGCATTTCAGAATGAGTTGTTAGTAGGGTTCTGTCATAACAGGCGCCCCTTAAGCAGACAAAAAACCCATCCTACCTTCAAGTAAACGTAATTCTCTAGGTTTGTGTAATCCCAAAAATGTAGACTGCATACTGTAATATCTCAAAGTAGTTCATTCACTCCCATCAGCCAGGCGTGATCTGCTGGAGCTCCCCCCTAACATTGTTCACTCATGCAAAGTGTTGTCAGAGTCTCCATTTCTATGTACACACATCACATGATTCTCGCCCAATATGAATGGTCCAGCTCCTGTCGGGCGAGAATCTGACATGTATACACAGGTCGCCCAACGTTGTTTATGGATCCTTCCTGAGGGATCCATGAACGACAGATGTTAAACGACTATGATAGGAGTTAAGGGGGAAGGCACAGTGGGGTGCTGCTTACTGGTTCTCCCCCCTCCCCGCTTCATAGAATAGAACATCACTGTATGTACAGCTTTTGTTCTTCTGTCTTTTGTCGCTGGAAATGATTATGAAAGATGTTTCAAATGACAATAAATGAGTCTGTGCACAGCCTAAGCCCTAATGGAGTGAAATACAATAGAAGAAGGGGCATCAGGCTGCCCCATTGCGGGAATAAGCTGCGTGTTGTCCTGCACTTGTGTAGGAAATGGAGACCTAGAACTGATCAGTGGATTTCTGTGTATTACCCAGCTCTTGATTAATTTTAGAGAGAAATTGTTTTAATCACTTTGTTAGCCCCATTGGGGATATTTTCCATTTCCTGTCCCATGGATATTGTGTCTTAAAAACAGGATTGCTGTGAGTGTCCATATGTGACAATATTGTCACTTGGACAGGGAGGTCAGGGAAAATTTCGCCAACAATGTCTCATATAAATACCAGTAACACCAGCGAAAGGTTGTGTGTACAGGCCTAGGGAATACAAAACCTATTTAAAACAGATCAGATGGAGGTCAGCTGCAGGTCATATGCACTTATCAATCAATTCTTAAGCATGATGCTATCTACACAAACCCAAAGCGCATTCACACAGGCCTTACATGTGTTGTAATTTAGGGTACTGACATAGGCAGTGATATGTCCATATACACTATGGTTGGTTAGAGAGTTTCTTTGTGTGCTTTTTTTTGGGATAGACTACTATGCAGGACTTGTATTTTTTATTCCCGGACGAGGCACCTGCCAGCAAATACCGCAGGATAATATTCTAAAATACGTAAGTCTTGGTGCTGGCAGTGGATTTTTGCTGTAAAGCAGATATAAAGCCAGACTTAAGGCAATAGATGAGCTAGTGGGTGATTTGTACTGTAACAGCTCAGCAGTTGTGCTATTTGCCAAAAAAGAAAATATTATGTCTGGGGAATAAATCCTAAAAATGTCTGTGATAGGGAGCTGTCAGCTATATAGCACTGATCAGGTTTTTGTAAACTGCAGTCATAGACTGGCTTGGCATGCAGTAGGCAGCAGGTGGCGCCACTGTACTTGTTAACCTGTGTTGGTGATGGAAAGAATGTGAAGAATAGAAAGTCATAGTCCCTATAGAAGGCAACCATTTTATTTTAAAGCTGAACTGGTTCCATTACACTTTCTACTCCATCATCATGCACATTAGAAACACATATAACACATATAAAATTCAATATTAATTTATTTTATTTTATTTTTTTATGCTTGAGGTGCTAGTGCGAAGATCTAAACATGCTAGCAAGTTGCATCTGAACCGTGTTGGTGCCGATAGGACCAGCATGTCTCATGATCTTATGGGAATTTTTGATCATTGTGGTGATGGTGCAGCATGGTTGGCTCAGTGCTTAGCACTTGCCTTTGCAGCGCTAGGTCCCAGGTTCGAATCTCTATCTGCAAGGAGTTTGTATGTTCTCCCTGTGTCTGCGGTAGTTTCCTCTGTGCACTCCAGTTACTTGCACATGCCAAAAACATGCAGCTAGGTACACACTTCCAATAATTATCGTTAGAAAACGAACCATTACGACGGATTAACGATTTTGTGCGATTATATTTGAACGATCGTATTGTGCACAAATCTGTACATGCTGTAACGATACGATCTTTCAAATATATTACACCAATAGTGTACACACGCTAGATACAATCTTTTGAACAATGCAGAGAGTGACATGTACAGGGGAAAGTGTATTGTAGAAACATGCACCATCACTAAACGACTGTACACACGATGGATAGTGAACGATTGTCGGCCAATCAGATCTGGCGTGACGATCGTTCATTTCCAACGAAAGTCCTTGTTCGTCGTTGGTCACCTTTTTTGTTAACGATTTTCAGCCGATCAGTCGTTCGTTTCCATCGATAATTATTGGAAGTGTGTACGCAGCTTAACTGTTTTTCCCTCAAAAACTGTCCTTGACATATGACTATGATAGGGGCATTAGATTTGTGAGCCTCTTTGACGGACAGCTAGTGACATGACTAAAAGCGCTGCGTAATATGTCGGTGCCATATAAATGCTAGATAATAATAATCATGGTACTATGCACTGTTCTGCCAATCAATCCCTGTGAGGGAGTCTGGACCTGGTGAGGTGCAGATCATACCCACATCAGGTAGCAATGACACAAGTACGTGTCCAAGACTGCAATGAGGAGGGAACCCAATTGGGAGCCATATCCTCAGAGTGAAAATAAGACAAGCCGGTTGTTATGGGCAGCAAGAGTTGGGTGTTATGGTATCGTGCACTTTACTTGTCATTACATTGACCACTTTATTAATCTAGAAAGTGTGCAGAACCTGTTGTTTTCGGTTTTGACGTTTATATAAACCATACAGCCCCTATATGCATTGAGTCCTGACCTATGTAGCTTCTTACACGCTCCTCTGTTTCGTCATTGTGCATGTGCTGAGAAGATGGCAATAAAGTGCATTTTCATTAAGTCAGGTGAAGAGCTTGTTTATTAAAGTGGCCGTCTCCGGTAATGGTCAATACTTGTCTAATCAAATCTTTGTTTTCTTCAATAGATTTATATAATATAAAAAAAATAGATGTTATGGAATTGATAGCTAGCAGACACCTCCATGTTTGGGTTGTGGTTCTTCATTCTGACTGCTACATCAATACTGTCTTGTAGTGGAATGAAGAACCGCGGCACATGGTGGCAACATGCTACCAGACACATCCAAAGGCGTCGGCAATTACACCAGTATCTCTTGAAGAAAAGGCTTGTCACCTCCAGGACAGGTGATCATTGATCATAGATTGTCCACATTTTACTTTTTTAGGTGAAAGGATCCATTATTGAATCTTTGCACATGTTTGGGGGTTAGGAGCATGCATTTATTTCTCACTTGTCGTTTTCAGATTTTCATCATTTGATGGTCAGTTTGGATAAAAATTTATCTTAGCTTTGTTCTATTTTATATACGCTTTTGATTACATTTTGATTTTCCCCCTTCTCTTTCCTGACAGGCGATGCATGCTGCATATTACAGAAGATCTTGATTGTAAAGTCCTATGACCCGGTCCTGAGCAACAGTTCTTCCTGATCGGGACTGCTATAATACCAGCTACACGATGAGACCCCTTTTTATGCTCAAGGGAACCACTGTGGACCTTGTCGATTATCAGTGTATAATGATATAAAGAATATTTTAGAAATGTTCCACCTCTCACCTAGCCACACCTGACTGTTAAGACAGCGATCATATATTACGCTGCAAGCTAAACTGGTAATATAAACGCCTGCTCTTGTTGAAAAAGAAGCAGTCAGGTTCTGACAAACCTAGGTGCTGTGTCCTTCGGCAAAGCCTAATATGTCTTCCTGCCTTCATCTGGCCAGTGAGGGGAGCTGTAGAATCTCAAATGAGCATGTCTGTTGGGAAAAATGGCCTCATGCAGCTTCCGGGGCTTGCCAGTGATGTAATTGTTTTAAACTTAGCCCTGGTTGTATGCATTCAACCAGGACCTGATGTGCAGTTCAGCTCTGCAGATTAACAGGTTGCTTTTGCATTACAGACTGAACACTTTTTTTCCTGCTGTTTGATTTGAACGTATGCATTAGAGCAGAGCTATGCAAAAGCCAGGGATTAAATGCAAGCCCTTGTACACAGACTCTAAGAATGGATCAGACTTCAGAGAACACAACATACTAAACTGTGTTCTCCCCAGCCCCTTTTAGTCGGGCCCACCACCTGGCACTTTTCAGTAACCACCCGGCCATTTTTGGGTGGTTGGTGGTTACTGATGACCTGGGTCACAATATACGGACTGACACCTGCCTTTCACCGGCTTCTTCCCACCCAGCTGGGTTGAACACTGCTATGCATTGTTTGCTCTTGAAACCTTAAGGAAATTTCAGCTCAAATGGCAAGCAAAAAAAAAAATGGCGTGCAGCAAAGTAGGAAGTGTTGCATGCCTTTTTTCATTTTGGTTTAGCGATTAGATGCTGGTAATGTGTGCCTGTGATACCCGTACAAGATGAGTGTGGCTATCAGTAGGGCAGGAAAACTGTACAGCAGAATACAGTTATCAGAAGTTCAAATGTTCTCACTTTTCTAAATACATGTTTGTGCATCCCAGTTGGAGAGATTTCCCTGACACTAATTTATGGTAAATCTATGAAACCCTACATGACCCAAAGGCTACTACTCTGACCTTGCAGCACCGAGGTCTCCGTTTTGGCAAACAGACTATGTGCATACCCAAATATATATTATATAAATCTCCCTACTGTTATCTCCTTAAAAAAATAGTCCTTAAACTATTTGGGATCATCAATCTATGGCTGTATATTGTGTGTGTACTTTAGAGGAACACAAAAATTGTTCTGCAGGTGGGTTCATGGGTCAGAGAGGGGGTTGGAAAGCACTTTACAAATATTTGTTCACTAATCCGTCTCTCCGATTGGGGCACAGACTATTAAAACTTGTTCTAACCCTTCCTCATTCTGTCCAAAACAATATTATATTCTGCTTGATGCACTGACACTTTTCTGTGGACAGGAAGGGGATAGTCTAATGTGTCCAGATTCATCCGTAACGCTTAAATGTGTGACTGTAAACTGACCACTGATGTGCAAATTGGGGGAAAAAAACTTATTGGTCATAGAAATCAAGCAGTTTTGTAACTTGCCCTTTGCAGCCCGTGTTTAGAAATGAAAAGAAGGGGCTTTTTGGTTGTTATACATGGTAAGCAATATTTCTTGCACAGTCTTCTTAAATATTCCTTGCAATGTCTCCTCCTCTTAGCCCTGGAGGGATTCATATCCTATAATGTAGCAGTAGAGGGTGGCTGGGCTGAGGTCAGTCATTTTGCAAATGTGTACATTCTACACAAGCTGTATGTAAATATAATGCTGTACCATAAATGTATTATAAGCTGCAGTCTCTCCTGTTTTTTCGGTTTTCATTGTGTGTGTGTGTGTCTGTTTTATTTTATGTTTTTTTTTTTCACTTCTGAAATATAACTTTTACCAGGGAATTAAGAAATTAGGAAAATGGAGTGCCATAAACCCAACACCACCTCACCCCCAGCAGTCAGAAAAACATTCTTTGGTCCAAAATAGTCTTGTTGAAGATTCCATTTGGCGGGAGTTACTGCTTTTTGCAATTCTTTTTCAAAATTGTCCAAGTTCAACTATGTACTGTAGAGATAGACTTTTATTATTAATACACAGTATTTATATAGCACCAACATATTACACAACACTGTACAAAGTCCATAGTCATGCCATTAGCTGTCCCTCAAAGGGGCTTACAAGCTAATGTCCCTACCATAGTCATATGTCATTAACTCAGTCTAAGGTCAATTTTGGAGGAAAGCCAAATAAGTAAGCTCTTCGGGGCAGGGTCCTCTCCTCCTGTATCACTGTCTGTATTAGTCTATCATTTGCAATCCCTATTTAATTTACAGCGCTGCGTAAGATGTTGGTGCTATATAAATCCTGTTTAATAAGAATAATAAATAATAATAAAATAAGGTAACTGCATGTTTTTGGAATGGGGTAGTAAACCCACACAAACACAGGACACGAGAACCTTCAAACTATCCAGATAGTGTCCTGGCCGACAGTCGAACCTAGCGCTGCAAAGGCAAGAGTGCCAACTGCTGAGCCATGGTGCTGCCCACAAACCAAATTTGCTTATAGGGATCTGCATTAACAGATACAATGACAGCGCCCAAGAACAGGGTAGAGCTGGCCAGGGAGACTGTTCTGTTAGGGAACAATGTAGGGCCCAGGTAGATAGATACTGACATTTATTCTCAATGGCACCCCATTGCAATAGTGATAATCAGTCCAGTGCATTGAAGAACACAATGTACAGTAATACACTGCATTGGCAGCTCATTCATTTCAATGGGATGCCACAGGGCAATACACCTGGATAGACAGGTGAGGGGAAGCCGAGTATGAGAAGGAAGGCCACTACACGAATAGAAATTTAGGAAAGAACAGAAAGTGCCACAGAACTTCTCAAAGAATCATTTTCACCAATCCAAAAAATAATACCTACTAAACTTTACCTGGAAATTTCATTAAAGGATTTTCAGGCTTGTTGCTAAACAAAAAAAAAAAAAAAATACCCAAAGCAAAGTGACCACAACCTAGAATTGCAGTTGGCAAGCATTTACAGAACCCTGGGGGTACGCACTTACACCAAAAAAAATTAGAAGGTCTCCTCTTATTAATTTCTGGGTAGCATTGGGTCGGCCACCCAAAAACCCATAACTGGAAGCCTCAGCGCTACCCAAGCCAAAAACATTATTAGTAAGGTAATGGGAAAATGTTTTTTTTGCAGAAAAATGGAATGATGCCAAAAGAGATTTATGGAAAAAAGTAATTACTGCTACCAGGTTAAAGTTTATCTAATCCAATGTTTCTTGACCTTTTTGACATGGAACCCCTGCTAAAATAACTAAATCTACAGATCACAGTACAGCCAAATGGATAGAATTTCACCCCATTGGTGTCAAACTGATCTAAGGGGCACAAATTGGTCAAGGACCCTAGAACCTTCTGAAGGAACTTTGGGTTGCAATTTTTTATTTTTATTTAGTTTTTATTTTTTTTTCCACTTGGTGACTCTCCCCTTTCTCTATCAGCAACAACAGAAACAAATTGGAACCCTGCCCTTCTCTTATTCATCATAACATAGAACGCTGTGGATGTGTAGTCCTCATAGATAGTTCAGAACAACATCACCAATAACAGTCAGCAGGGAAATAGGGAACAGAAATTTTCAGCTTACAAGATTTCTGGAAAGCTCAACAGGTATTTTAATATACATTTTATAATGTATATTATATATACAATTGTACTATTTATGAGTCAGTATCTCAGTTTTATGAATGATGCCCAAAGTTGGTGCTCCTGGAAAGAAAGCAGATAAAGGAAGTGTCAGGGAGTACTGTGATCTTTGGGAAAGGGTTAAATAAATTACCGTACACTACTTATAAGGCAGAAAAAATATAAAAGAAAACATGATTGATATATAAAATTGTCAGACTGACACTTATCTACGAGCCAAGCAAGTTCCCACTCTTTCTATATATTATTACAATGGTGGCATATCATACAATTTGCAGAATCAATGTATCCTGGTACCAAGGTGCAATCATTATTCATACTTCCCAGCTTTCAGGGCTAGGGAAAGGGGATACTTTAGCATTACTTTATGTATGAATGTACTGAAATCTTCCAACCTGGCCAGAAGAAATTGCAGCCGAGATGGAAAAAGTCAGAGCTAGGATGAAGAAGTCACTGCAAGGATGGAAAGGTCACATCCAGGATAGAAGAATAACAGAATAAATGGGTCACAGACAAAATGAATGGGTTGCAACCAGGACAAGTGGTTGTAGCCAGGATAGAGGGGTCACAGTCAAAATGAACGCAGTAACCGCCAGGATAGGAGAGGGAGGTCAGAGCCAGAATGGAGGGGCCACAGCCAGGATGAAGCCGGTCACATCTAGCATGCAGGGATTACAGCCAGGATAAGGAAGGTCACCGCATTGAGTAGTTACAGTTATGATGGAGGGGCCACAGTCAAGATGTAATGTATTAAAGAGGCCAACATGAAGGAGGTCACACCAAGGATATAGGACTTAAAGCCATCATGGAGAGGGGACAACCAGTATTGGGGGGCCACACCAGCATAGGGAGGTTACAGCCAGGATGGAAGAGGACAGAGCAAGGATGGAGAGGAGTCACAGCATGGATGGAAAGATCACAGCCAGGATGAAGAAGGTCCCTAGGATGGAATGGTCAGAACCAGAAAAGAGGGGCCACAGCCAAAATGGAGTAGTTCCTGAGGATGGAATGGTCAGAGCCAGGATGAAAGTGGTCACATCCAGGATGCAGGGATTACAGCCAAGAGGGTCACCGCATTGAGGAGTTACAGCCATGATGGAGGTCCACAGTCAAGATGTAATGTATGAAAAAGGCCAACATGTAAGAGGTCACAGCAAGGATAAAGAACTTACAGCCAGCATTGAGAGTGCACAACCAGTATGGAGGGGCCCCACAAAGATAGAGAAGTTATAGCCAGGATGGAAGAGGACAGAGCAAGGATGGAGGAGTCATAGCATGGGTGGAAAGGTCCCTATGATGGAATGGGCAGAACCAGAATAGAGGGGCCACAGCCAAGATGGAGAGGTCACACAGCCAGGATGAAGTAGTTCCCAAGGATGGAATGGTCAGAGCCAGAATAGAGGGGCCACAGCCAGGATGAAGGTGGTCACATCCGGCATGCAGGGATTACAGCCAATAGGGTCACTGCGAATGGTCAGAACCAGAATAGAGGGGCCACAGCCAAGAAGGAGATGTCACACAGCCAGGATGAAGAAGGTGCCTAGGATGGAATGGTCAGAGCCAAAATAGAGGCATCACATTCAGGAAGATGAGGTCACCACCAGGATAGAGGAGGTCAGACTAATTCAGCAAACCCTACAAAACAACAATGGGAGTCACAATTTTACAAGCATATAAAAACCTTAACAGACATCATCGACCACTTCATTTTCAAGAGCCATCCGTGAAATGACAGACAGTAACCCTGGGACATGTATGAAAAAATATATATAGAATAGAATAAGTATTCATATAGACTACACCAGTTATGATTGGATTTTCATACCTATGGCACACTGCTGTCATTAGATTCCAGTGAATTGTAAAGCGACAAAAGCTGCACTTTCTGAAATATTGGTGCAACCTTTAAAATATTAACCCCATTCTATCTGTACATTATTCCTATAAGATAATGTATCTTTGCAATCACTGAAAGAGGCAAATTAAATGTATTTACTGTATATATATATATAGTGTATGTATTATTTTCACCACTTCCACCCACCTGTCATCCTCTTCCTCTCTTGGTCCTCCTCCTCTCCTACCTGTCAGCATCTCCATCCTCCTCCTCTCTCCTCTCCCCTCCCTCTGCCTGATCACAGCATCTCACAGACAGAATGGCGGAGAGAGAAAAGACAAGCACAACCCCAGCTGGTTCTTCTCCTTTCCTGGGGCTACACCTGGCTTCCCCCCCACATTTCAGGTAACCCCTTTATATGCTAAGACCCAGAAGGTCTCCCCTGCCCCCTTCTCCCCAGGGGGAGGGAGGATGCTTATTCTCTGAGCATTGCTCCTACCTCCCTGCCTACTACTGACTGCTCCCACTGGTGCTGGCCATGGAATATGTGTCCTTGTAATCTGCAATAAGTAAACCTACACTTATTGCAACCATGCAGCTAGATATTAGCCGTATATTGCATAGACTATCTATCTATCTATCTATCTATCTATCTATCTATCTATCTATCTATCTATCTATCTATCTTATGATGGATGTTTATTGCCAAGGCAATTTCCCCCCAAATCTACCTATACCGACTCTTTAAAGCCCTTGTTTATATATTGCAGTATGGCAACCATTATTATTATTTGGCTCATTGCATTATTTATTGTTAGGTTTATTTGTTTTCTTATTATATCTCAATGTATTGCAGTTTTGATACCAGAAAAATATATTTAAGTGTAGATGTGTAATGTTTTTATTTTTGCAGTGTATTATTGGAATTTTTTATAGTGTACTATATCTATCTATCTATCTATCTATCTATCTATCTATCTATCTATCTATCTATCTTACTCTTTAAATACACAAACAGTAAAAACACATATGCCTTATTATATCCTATTATATCTGTCTATCTATCTATCTATCTATCTATATATTTTTATCATATTTTCTCTATTCTTTAAATACACAAACAGTAAATGCACATATGCCTTATTATATCTATTTTATCTATTGATCCATCTATCTATCTATCTATCTATCTATCTATCTATCTATCTATCTATCTATCTATCTATCTATCTATTTATATCTATCTATCTATCTATCTATCCCTCTATCTATCTATCTATCTATCTATCTATCTATCTATCTATCTATCTATCTATATCTGTCTACCCCTCCATGTATCTTTCTATTTCTTTCATCTTTTTCATATTCTTTAAAAACATCAATATCATAGTAAAAGCACATATGCTTTATTATATCATTTGATATAATGTTTCTATATTTCCTCCCCCATATGATATATCTGGGTGTGGTGTATGTATATGTATATGATGATGTATTTTGAATAATGTGATTTTGAACAGCTGCACAGCATGCAATGGGTTACCATGTATTCTCCATCCCTCCCGCGTCTATACGCCTGGAGTAGGTAAACAGGTGTGGGAGGGGGTAGCCTAGAGGTACACAGGGAGGCCTGTGCATATATAACATGGAGGAGTTGGGATCTGGAATAATATAAGGTGACAGGGTAGTTCAGTAGTCAGTAACTTGATGGAGGAGGGAAGGTCAGCACAGAGAAGCTGGCAGAGCTGAGATGAAGTAAGCGGTCTGTGTGTCTCTGAGCCCACGTTCTCCTTCCTGTAACCTCCGGACCCACATAATCAGCATAATTATTATTATTGCCTCTGAACTAGTTAATTAGTTGATGCTTGGTGTGCATTGATCGGGGGATTTCTAGATGTGGCAGTGCCAGGGAGCTGCGCCTGCTAATTGGAATTCCACACGCCCAGCTGTTGTAGTGCTGCCATGCCAAAATCAGCATGTTGGGTGTTGTATTCCTTTCATGGGTTTGTTGTCACTGGGCCTCTGGGTGTCAAAATGATTAAAATGTGAACTGTGGATATTAAACCACAACAGCCAATCAGAATAAGTGTGGTTGGAAAAAGTTTGAATCTGATTGATTGGCAGAAGGCAATACAGACGGTTGTTTTTTTCCAATGCTAGCTCATTATTGGCATTTAGTTTTTATTTATTTTCCTTCTATCTTCATTTAGCAGTCACTTGATACAATGTTTCTGTATTATTTAGTATTTCCTCCTGTAGTATTGAAGGAAGACTGAACCAAGAGACACAGGTCACTTTTTACCAATCCTAAAAATGTCAAAGATAGCAGCACACCCATTCCAGTTGGGGTTCCATACAGGGCAATGTGTTGTTTTGGAGACACACTGGCTTTCTTTTTTAAGTGACATGCAACATGGGGCCCATGTGTGCTAAGAACCTTAAATGGATATTTATGGAATGCCAGCTGGCACAAACTCTCAAAAGGTGCAAATAAACTTTAGAGGTTTTATACCTTTTCTACTTAACCCAAAACTAAAAAGAATAACTTTGGTTTTGCCATCACTTTCAAGTTCCAACCTGACCCTAAACAAAGCAGGTAAGGGGGTGTAAGGACCATTTTCCTGCCCCATGTTACAGTCCATGGCCAATTGACAATTGGCTGGCACATACTCCCTATTATTGGGAGTACTGGCTAGTTTTCTTTGCTCCCAAGGATAGAGGGATATAATATACTGCTGGGGTTGACAGCAAAGAAAACCAATTGCTTTTCATCATGCTTTGGCCAAGTAAAGGTTCCTATGGCACCCTAGGTTTGCAATGTTATTTTCTTCTTTTCAAGCTACGACGAACAAATTTATTTTGGTCATGGTATAAAAACAAAAGTCAATCAACAGTAAGTGGATTTATATCCTTCTTTATCCATTTAAGTATCTTGCTTGGAAATACTGTTAGTGATCATCCTCTGCATAAAACTCAGCAATTGGAGCAGCATAAATACATTTCTTTTAGTTTATTTATTGTAGTAATGTGATCAATGCCTGCAGTGCCCTGATCTATAGGCAGAACCAAGCAGAAAAGCCACCCTGGGCTGCAAAACGTATAAATATGTTAGTAGATATTCTGATAGCAAGCCTCAAAGGAGGAGCCGCTGTCAATCCCCAAACTACAGCTTATCCAGACAAGTATTCCTGCCTCTGACATGGGTATGGGGGAGATGAGCATGTGTAAACCCAGTTTTTAAATAAGAAATATGGAGCATGTGCACAAGGGTGGCAACACTGCAGAGAAAAGATCAGCTGGGAGAACGTTGCCACCCTAAGGTTCATGCTTCAGTTTAAGGGAATAAAAAAGCACTACTAACTGGTGGGATCACCATGTTTTTCTATTAGTAGCACCATTTTTGCAATTTGGTTTAATAAGTGGCTTTTGAATTTACTAACACAAAACGTGTAAAAAAAAATGGCAGATTTGATGAACCATTTGATTTGCGTTGTTGGTATATAGGAACACCCATTAATTCCATCTCAGGACTGTGGCCTTGGTTTTATAGGTCCTAGGTGTTGGTGTTGCATTTGGAGCCTTTTCTTAGCATAGGTTTGCTGGTAATATTAGTCCCTCCAACCAACCCCCTACAGTATGATGGGTGCACCCTGGGCACAGCTGTCTGCTGGAAGGGTGTTTATGGCTGGACCCTGCTGGGTGTGGATGGAAGACGTGTACCAGCTACTTCTATGAAGCAAGCCCGGGGCTGTGAGCTGTCGGAGCGGCTAGTGCTGATCGCTTCCTTCCTGGATGAATGCTCTTCACTGGAAGTTACTGCAGCCTGACTGGGCTCGGCAAATAGAGCAATTAGAAGAGTCTGTGATAATGACCAGCAGCCCCATCATGAGCTAACGATCCAGGAACAGGCCTCATCCTGGGGGGTCATTAGATGATCAGTGCTCAGCCTCTGGGCAACATGAACGGTGGGTATCGGATGGAGCACTTGTATCGCAGATCAGCATGGCACTGTGTTTGTACTGAATTAGAAACCTGTACGGAGAGGAGAGAGGAGACTGCAAGTGGTCACTGGTCACCGCTTTCTGGAAATGCTAATTTTCTGGCTTTGAGTCGGGATGAGGATCACAAGTGTGATCTATAGCGTTGGGTGATCCGGAGTCTTACCAGTATTATATCATGCAGCTGGCATAAGTGCAGCCAAAGGGAAGGGCAGTGATACTCCGCCATAATGTCACATTCTATGGCCAAGCACATGGAGACGTGTATCTGCCTTGTGCTCCCAGTTCCTTACGCCATCTCCTCTCCCTGTGCTCTCTTTCTTCAGAGTGTCATAACTAAAGACTAGGAAAAGGTATCATAGGACCTGGTACAAGGGTCGCTCCCGGATATAGGCAGCTTTGAGCCCTCCAGCAGGAATGGGGTACAAATAGGGCAGGATCAGCAACCTATTCTGGTATTGTGGTTTTATGACATGATATCCCCCTGATTCTGTATACAACTACAAAACCTAGGACATCATCCTACAGAACTATATACAACTCACGCAAGCAACCAACGCATGTTGTCAAAAACACCCCTGAAGAAGCCAGACTTGGCGAAACGTGTCGGGTATATTAAATAACATGTTTTGATGGTTAAATACTCTGTATGATTACCAGTTTATAAGCTGACTAGTTGGTATATGTCTAGTGCCTAATATTGGTCTATGATGAACCCCAAGAAAATATTGTGGTTCGATTCAATCATTGATTACTATGTACTGTATTGAGCAATGTTAATGCTCCAACCACTTTTTCTGACCACTAGTTTGTTCAGTGGCCCCTTTTTATTTGTATGCTTGTACCAAAAACCCTGCTAAAGTCTCTGTCTTTACTTCTAAATTATCTATGTAATTATAAGGGTAGGCACTTGTTTTTTTTTTTAACACAATTGTGATTTATTACCACCATAAACACTCCTTAACTATTGTGGTTTTATACACTACACTTACTCTAAAGCATTGGGTTCTATAGAACCTGATCCCAACACCCCTTCACTGGCCATGTTCTTGCCCCAAAATTATAAAAAGAATACCAGATAAATATAAATGTAGTAATCTTTAATACTCAATGTATTTTTTTAATAGAAGAACCCAAGTTTGACTTGGCATTAGTCTCATCAGAAATGAGCTCATCAGTGTGCAACTTCCTCCTTCAAGTCACAGGTTAGGGGAGGAGCAAGACCTGTAAGTGTTCTCTAATTGCAGAAAAGGAAGATCAGGTCTGATCTGTGATATGTGGCAAGCTATGAATGGACAAAATACAAATACTTTGGCATGTATAGCAGCTCCTGTTAATGTATGTGTTCCACCTATTGAATTGTTTGCCTGCCATTGTTCATACAAGTATTATGAGTTGTTGTAGATTTCACCTATGTGACATTCAAATTCAACATGCTGCTTTTTATTTCATTCAGGGGTTTGTAGTTTGCACTGGCTAAGTGTATAAATGCAGATAGCACCGGGAATGAACAATGTTCTTACCTTTTATAGGCAATAACGTATCTTTACATTTATATGCATATTTGATTGGCTGTTAACCGATTCTCTGGCAATAGTCTTCTCTAGGTCACTTACCTGGAACAAGCATGCAAATCAGGGAAGTCATGAAAAAGTTAGTTGCATATTATTGGTTTATTTATATATTGGTCCTGAGTTAAAAAATAAAGGAAGTGGTATAAAACTCCTTATGTAATAGCAAAATACTCCACCCCATTGTTGGAGGAGATGTGGCCAATTAGGTTCCTTGTGCCGTGTGTTTTGGTATTGCAAAAGTATTAAGGAGGTTTGGACAAAGCTCTTTAAATTGTTATCTCATTTACCTGGTGTGATTATAAAACCAAACCCTCCTCTGGCCTTACTCAATTTAGGGATTGAAAAATATCCCATTGAACATAAGCCTAGGGTGACACACTGTTTATGTGCAACCAGACAGACTATAGCCTCTTACTGGAAAAGTATTGATGTCCCTAATATGTCAGATGTTTTATGCCGGTTCAACATGCAAGTTTTTTTATGAAAAACTATTTACTTATGATGCAGATCGAGAGACACAATGCTATGCTCATTGGTCCCCATGGTTTGCACACCCTAAATGTACGGTACAAACTTAATGGGTTTAAATATATAATTTTGCAAGTGATCTTCCATTTCTGTGTTTGGTTATTATATGGAAGGGTTGTATACTCTCAGAAATCTTGTTTTTTTATCTTGGCACCATTGTTGGTTGGTTTGTTGGTTTGTTTAAATCAGCCAGGACCCCTCCTATCAATTACCAACATATCCCTGCAAATTTTAGGAAGTGCTCCCATTGGCTGGTTCTGGAAAGGAAGCATATCAGGCTGAATTAATATGGAGGGGAAAGGAGATCAATGTTTAATCAAATCTAATGTCTATTCTTGTCTAAAAAAAAGTTGAGTTGGTTTATTTTTATTATCTACAATTGAGATCACAGTGCTCCCCCTAACAATCCCATCTGCATTTATGTGTAAAAGGACAGAGCCATCTTTGGAGGTTCATTATTGTTTACTTCTCTTCACTAATAACTTTATATGTTGAGCCACCTCATTTTATATATATATATACCTAGCTCCTGTGAAGTGTTTACAGGACCAAGGTAAAATACCTGATTGCATTATGAAAATGTTTTGATATTATGTAACAAATACACGTATATATTATTTTCCTGAGCCATGAACCTCCTTCTTTTTCTTCTTTTATACATTATACAGAGCCATCTTTGTTTAGGAATCACCCAAGGTAAACATCTACAGTTTCTTTCCCTGAGACAATTGATCAGAGATGAAATTCTGACTGCTGCGCAGTGCTTGGCTGTGTTCATAGATGAGTAACACAGATCAGCCCCCAATGCAGCTTTTGCATTTCCTTTGTTCCCTCTTCTCCTCAAGTTGTCACTCTGTAACTTTCATCACTTCATCATTACTTAATTATCTTGTCTGGAGTTCTCTTTTAACAGACCAACCAACCTTTGCTAAATCTGTAGACCTCCTGGCAGCAAATTGTCCCTGCATTGGAACCAACCAATGCAATTCTTGCATTGGTTGGTTTGGCATCAGATAAAGATTTCTCCTTATCCCCCTGATTAGCCCAATTAAGCAAAGATTATCTGTCTCATACTGAGGAGAGGGGACAAAAAAAAGCAAAGTAATAAAAAAATAGGCCGCTCATTATTACAAAGGCCGCTTCACGCTACCTTATGTGACACCCGCCCTATGACTCCACTGTAAATAAATCTCATTATAAACCCAACTATGGTTCCTTAACTCTTGACAAACAGAGAATGCAAAAACAAACTTTGTAAATCACTTTGTATTAATTGAGAGGAAAAAATTACATTTCTTCTATGGTGGTAAATGCAGGAGTGGACCCGTTGCCTGTACATTTGCCCCAGAAGATTAGGGGTTCCCATCAGATATGTAAGAAAGTAAAGGGTCCAGAGTGGAAAAAGGCTGTATGTGATCCTATGAACAAAAATGTAATAGTTACATAGTTAGGTTAGGTTGAAAAATAATGTAAATCCATCAAGTTCAACCACTAGAGAAATAAACATATCCCAGATATAAAACCCTATGGTCATAGTCATAGCAATTGGATGTTCCCTGAATCAACAGTTTTTTCTATCTTTACTTTAAAGCCTTAATCCCCAGTTATATTCTGGGCTTCTAGAAATCATCTAGCTTTTCCTCAAGCAATCTATAGTAGTTGCTGAAACTACTTCCTGAGGGAGCTGATTCCACATTTTCACAGACCTTACAGTGAAGAATGCCTTCCTTATCCGCAGATTAAACTTCTTTTCCTCCAGACGCAAAGAGTGCCCTCTTGTCCTTTGTAATGACCTTAAAGTGAATAAGGAAAAGAGTTCTCCATATGGACCAATAATACATATATATATAAAGCAGGCATGTCCAAAGTTGGCCGGGGGCCAACTGCGGCCTGTGTTCAGATTTCCACTGGCCCGCAACCTCTGACAAAAAATCAATAATATGCGGCCTGCCAGCACTGTTCACCACAGTATAAAATATACACGTACAAAAAAGCTATTTTTCTAGCTTGAGTTGATCAGCCGCCTTGCAATTATTGGCCTGCTACTCGGCGGGCATAATCAGCAGGACAGGAGTCCCCATGTGTGCACAGGGAATCCCCTCTGTCATTATAGAGGGCGTGTGCTGTACAGGAACCGCACAGCACAAGCCCACTTTGATTCAAATAACGTGTTCTGCACAGAGCCCTCACTAATATCGGACTCTGTGCACAGGGAATCCCTCACGTCACCCTGGTGGGCGTGTGCTGTGCGGGACCAACACAGACCACGCCCAAACTCACCCTGGTTAGGGGTCAGCCCCCACACATTTTCACCTCACCAAATCTGGCCCTCTTTACAAAAAGTTTGGACACCCCTGATATAGGGTAATTTATTGCCTCTTACAAATCAATAGATTTGGTGGCTGGTGAAGTTACACCCAAAGGACGATGGGAACTCCAATGTAAAGGAGACATCTAATGTGAAGGTTGATGGAAAAGAGGTCACCTGATGTAAAGCCAAGACTGATGGGAATTTGGGACTTTAATGTGATAGAGAAAGAGTTTGATGTATAGAGGGATCTTGTCAAAAAATAGCATTGAAGCCAAAAGATCTGTAGCTATCAGTGGTGGGGCAAAGATTTGGAGGAACAGGTGGGGCCAGGTCCAAATTTCTGAGCCACTGACCAAGCTATTGCCATTTGTGCACTGTGCTGCTCACAGCATCCCCAATAGAGAAGTAATGCATGCAGAGTCAAAAAATGACTATATTGTCTGATTATATTGTCTGATTGTATCTTATGTGCACATAGAAAAAAAATTATTTTTTTTCGAGCTGTTAAAGTGGGATTTGGATTTATCACAGTCATATTAACAGCGGACACCTGGAGGAGGAATCCTAATGGCATTCAGCCCAGTACCCTGATAAGATTCATTGTTTTCTTATATCTTGGCTGCCTTTTATCTGATTTCTCTCTAGTTATCTTGCATTTGCAGTGCACTCCAGGGATTGGTATAATGGATGTGATCTGTTTCCAGCTGCTTGAACAGGATCAGAAGAACTGGCAGGGTCCCTGGTGTATAACGTATCTGCTGTCCTTTACTGAACCGGCTGTCCTTTCCCAGCATGCATCTTAATTTTTTTGACATGAGCCAGTTCCTGATTTTGTTGGTTGTTTACTAATAAGACCATTGGGCTGATTCATCAAGCTGCAAAGACACTTAAAGAACAACTTCACTTGTAGTTGTCCTTTAAATGTTCCTGAGTGGTAGACACCTACTCTAATATTTTGGCTTGGTTCACAAGGACATTGTAAAGAGGTGAGGGTACCACTTGTCAACTGTGCATCATCAGACATTTAAAATTATGGACAATGGTCATCCCATATTGGCTGACAGGAGACTGGCAAGCAATAATTCAGTAGACAACTTACTTGAGGATGGAGAACATGGTATCTACTGTGATTGAGGAACATCTAACTCTAGAATTGCATTTTATTGACCAAGCATGGTCGTTGATCGGTGGTTGGTTGGTGGTGAACCACCCAATAACTGTGCTAAAATGCTAAAAATTGTCCATATAAACAAGGCCTTATCTGGAGGCCTTTCCTCAAGTGTGGTTCTTAAAGGTGTGGCTCTGTCCAGCATTGCATAGCCTTTGCAGAAATATATCCTACAGAGTCTATACCCTACCATGCACTGCTTGGCCCATCCATATAGCCAGTCCATACTCATGGCAGCCACCAGGCATCCTGGAAATACAGCCATAGGAAAAAATGGGCAAAGAATTAGGCATGTACAGCAGAAGCTGGATGCAAAAGGCTAAGAAGGACTGCACAATGAAGAAGCAGCGCTGAAGGTAAAAATTAAGGTAAGTGGCTCCCATTCAACTGGAAAGGTAGAAGAATATCAAGGCAAGTTTATTAGCATCTGAAGGCTTGATAAAATGACACACGTAATATAAATGAAGAAGATACTTTAGAATGACCTAAAGTTCATCTAAACCCAAAAATTGAACATATTGCAGCTTATGTTTCTTAAATGTGGTGGCTCCATTAATCCCAAGGTGAAAACGTCCCCTAACCCTGTTGTATCAGGACAACAGGATCAAGATTGGATCATGGAATCCTGTTCCTTCCCTATTTTTTCTTATCATGAAAGGGTGTCTCTGTAGCCCTAGAAAATGTAATTGATGACAGGACAGGTAGGGAGCACAGGAGGTTATCAGCTCTCACATTACTGGAAGGATCAACAGCTAATCTTTTAAACTTAGAATGCTTTCAAATGTATATTTAACAAACCAAAAGGGGATAAAATAAGAGAAGTTCAATGTTTTTTTTACATGTACTGTGCCATCTTTGCTGCCCATGTGGCTGCACAAGGTCTGCCATGGAGGTTTAATACCAAGAAGGGTCTTCCACTATACTAAATGGAAACTGTGCAGTTTATGAATTATGAGCATTTGGAGAAAAAGCTTTAAGGCACCAGGAGGCCTCAGTAAGGATCACCGGAGCTCTGTGGTTTAGTTAAGCATATCATATCTGTGAAATCGTCACCACAAGGAAAAGTTGCAGTAAATGTAAACTCAATCACTTCAATCACAGAAACTCTGTACCATGTAATTTTAAAACTCATTTCTTTTTCAGTATTTCCTGATTTGCCTGCTGTTAAGGTCCTAGTTCAGGCACTTCGATTTGTTTGGATGTGTTGTAGCCCTCTCATGAGTTCAGGATAACTGAGAACAACAAGGGATCTGTTCCTTCCAGTAGATTTCAGTACCCCAAATTTCTTTGAGTACCCATATAGATCCATTTGCAGCCCCACCTATGGCCAGCTTTTAATCAACAAACAAATGTAGTAGTCAGATGAGTATAGGAGGAGAAACCAATCCCAATCCTGATTACAAATTACTCTAGAACACCAATAAGGATCTTTCAAATATTTAGAAAATCCAAAGATTGAATGATGAGTCCTTTACCTCTTATATGTTTTTGAGAAAACACTGTAGTGTGTCTATGATTGTGTACATAAAACATCAACATCATATGTTATATATATGATAAACCGGTATGGTATATTTAAGTAATTAAAGAGAAAGCTAGGGTTTATATATGAACCAATGTACTACATTTTAAACAATTAAGAATGAAATGCCCCGATCGATTCAGCTCAATTACAGTTTATTGACACCTAGTAAACTAAAATCATGGTGGCCTAGAGGCCATCAACCTTCACCCATTGTACCAATATTCCTGTGTCCATATATTATATTGTGGGTGATGGTGTTGAACAATGGCGCTGGACACAATGTCACCCCACCCACTGCCCAGTGATGTATCATTTTGCCTATGTAGTAATGGTGTTACATGATCACCATGAAACGGATCCATAATCTCCACTCCTGCGGTTTACTGGAAAAGTAAATTGCTTGTGCAGAAGCCAATTTAAGAGACAGAAAGAGACAGACCTTCTCCCCTCCGGAGGGAGCGAAAATTTGTGTTACTCAACTTCAAAAGCTTTCTGTTTAACAGTGCGGCTTTCAGGAAAGCTGTTAACACAGAAGGAAAGACATTGTGCTTCACCACCTTTGCAGAATCTACTAGCTGGCAGGCAAGGTGGAGAGAGGTGGGGGCATTGGAAGAGAGAGCGAGGGAGAGAAAAAGTAGACAAAGAGAGGAGATGGAGAGATAGAAAGAGAGAGATAGGAAGAGATAAAGGTAAAAAAAGGGAGAGGAAGACATAGAGAATTAGAGAGAGAGAAAGGGTAAAGATGGATAGGAAGAGATAAGGGAAGAGAAATAGAAAGGGGGAATAGGAAGAGAGAGGCAGAGAGAAGAAGAAAAGAAGGAGACAGTAAAAGGGAGAAATATAAAGAGAGAAAGAAAAGGAATATATGGATAGGTGGGGACAGAAATACAGGGAGAGATATAAATAGGAAGAGATAAGAGGAAGAGAAAGGGTGAGAGAAGAAGTGAGAGAAGAACAGAAAAGTAAAGAAAGAGACAGCGAAATAGAGAGAGAGATTGGAAGAAAAAGAAAACAGGTTGAGAAAAGGAGAGAGGAATATAGGGATATAAAGAGAAAGAGAGATGAAGAGAAAAAACAAGGAGAGGGATAGGAAGAGAGAGGAAGAGAGAAAGGGAAAGAAGAGATAAAGTAAAAAGATGAGAGAGAGAAGAAATCAGAGCAGAACATTGATTTTTTGGATCCTTCATTAGACAAATCCCAGGAGTTTGGTGGCCACTGTACCTTAAAATTGCAGCCAGTGTTTCATTTTTATGATATTGAGGCAAACAGAAGCATGTGTCCCCTGGCTCCTTACAAATGGCTTCCTGTTTCTAAATTTGATTAACTGGCTCCTAAATTCTTCATTATTTTGTCCTTTACTGTCTGTAATGATGGACGTTGGCTTTATAATTTCGGCTCCCCTAGGCCATCTCAATTCTTTCCCTGTTATCATCCATGTTTACCACCTCCCTCCAATTCCTCCAGCTATCATATACAGTATGTTCCTTCTATGTATACTATATATACAACCTCCCTCCAGCAACCATATGTACCATATCTGATCTCTAAATCTTTGCAAGTGATCATTGATGTTTCCAATTACCCTTCAAAAATTGAAATACACTCTTCATTGCTATCATATGGGATTTTCAGTGAATATCAGCCAGGGTAGGGCTGAGCCGCTCTGCAAGGGAGCATTACACCCCCCCCCCCCCCCCTCTCCCCAGGACCAGAACTTAAAAGATCTGTTGGGCTGGTGGTTGAGTAGTGATATTCCTGGGGACAATTACCCACAATGGGCATTACCTGATCCATGTTTAGATCTGTGATCAAAGCACCAGGCAATGGGAAGTATTCCACCACCTTTGTGGGTCTAAAATGTCATGTGACCAAGGTTCGTGTCAAAGGCAAGGATCATGTGAAGGCCAAGGATCATGTGAAGGCTGAGGGTTCTAAGGGAAACTAATATTTTAAGATGTGAAATGGTGTGTAAGTTGTCCATCAGGAACACCCAATGTTTACCATGCCCACCAGGGCACCATGGACATTTTAGAGCCCCCAAATCTGTCCCTTCCTACCATGAAATGGGTAGTTGGTTGTGTTTGCTCCCCCAGTCAACCTTTAGTCCCAGCAGCACGCATTTTACACGAGTTGAGGTCATTGATTTCAGTTTTTGATTGGCCCATTTGTGACCAACTCCATATATGTTGGATTTCTGCACTGGTCATTTCCCATTTCTGTAGCTTTCTCTCACCTCCAGCAATAATCATTCTCTCTCCGCTGTGCCCGTCTCTTTGCCCTTTCCTCATATTTATTGGTAAATGTCAGCATAATTGGAATTCATGTCAGACCATCCAAAGCCGAGCGTGAAGAACTGTCTGCGAGGAATACATATCCATAAATTCATTTGAAGCTGGCATGCTGAGATCACCGTGGAAATAGCAGTAATTTGTTTACACAGTGGAAAGTCATGAATGAAAAGTGATGTCATACGATAATAGAGGAAGAGAACATAAGTGGATGACTCATCCGGCCCCCACCTACACAGATCACAATCTCAAGTCAGCCTCCCCTTTATCTATCTGCACCTGACTCCTCCCACTTCTCCAACCTGGCCAATGACATCAGCAGCTTCTTCTCAAAGGAGAATGTCCGTTATACATGAGTCATGTAAATCCTTTAATCCGTTTATATTTTTGTGTTATTATAAGAAATAATTCCTCTTACAAGAAGTGCAAGGAAAAGCAAGATTTTTTTTTAAAGCCACATTCTCTTTTCCATATTGTATATCTGTTATATATTTGTTATGTTTTTACCATTTTTTAGGCATGCATAGTAGTAAGCGTTTGTGCCTTTTTGCAATTCATTCAATGCAGATCCCCTGCACTGCCTTGGTTTGCATTATTATTACCCAAGGCCACTTTAGCATGACTTATATGATGAATGACTTCCTGCAGAGCAATACATCAGATCAGTACATGGCTTCCAAATGTCCCCTATTTAGATTAGGTGATGATCTATGTGTGTTGGCAGGAATAAGACTACCGCTGCTTCTGGTACACCCCCACCCCATTATTTGTGTATCTACCCTACATACCTCTGCATTAAACTATCACAAGCATGCAGCCAAGACTGGTTCTCTTTTCTAGAGTTTGGTTAAATGAACCATCCTTCCATTTTTTTGGCCACATTTAGGCTAATCCTATGATCTGCTGTGAATTGCATTGCTGTAATTGATTAGAAGCCACAGGTAAAATCAGTGACACTGCTCATGTTTCTTGGAATTCTGAGTGTTGTCATCATCAGCCTGGATGAAGCAGCTGGACTATGATACTCCTCATAGATCCTGATAATTTGCAGCAGATACAGGGAGTGGGACTGCACTGAAGGCTCCATGGGCTTGGCTCTCAAAACCATGGCAGACCTATTCCAACCCATGACCTGGATTAGAAGGTATGATCCTCAATCAGGGTGTTGGTTCCTCTTGATGAACAATTCATTGCAAAATCTCCTAGGAGTCCTTCATGGAATTTGGGATGTGAAGGGGTTGTATTTGGCATGGATTGGGGGTTATGGCATATTGTATGTTGGTATGTTTTGTTATAGACAGAACTTTGTTTTGGTGCCATGTTTGGTCTTTATTGTATGGCTATGCCTAAATGAAATCTGTACTAAAGGCTTCCATGCTGACTTCTCCTTGTGAAATTGCTAGTTGCCTGGCTGTAATGCCCTGGATCTAACCTGGCTTTTTCTAACTTTATTGGCTGCATGCTTGTTGGATATCAATTGTTCCCAAAGTGCTGAAGTTGGTAACCTGCTAAACTTAAAACCTAGCAAAAATTGTTTTATACCCCAAACCATGTCTACATCAGAAACATTTCAGTGTGTGTCGGACGCCTGCATTTCCAGTGAGCGCTCATCACTGTACATCACTACAGGAAACAGAAGGGCCATAGGTGTTTGTGGGAGGAACCACAAATAGAAGCATAGGGCCAGGATTCTGACACTTTAGGAAAAGTCTTCAGGCTCTTCTTCAGTAAAGCTAAGATGCGGGTGTGGGCAGCAGGACAGGTAAGTACTCACAATTCTTTATTGATTGTAGACGTGTCAGGGTCCAGAGATTACACCTCCCTGTCATTACCTGTTATGGATCCTTTACATCAGAAGCCAGCTGCCTACAATTGTATTCTTTCTTGTAAAGAGCCAGTTAGGTTCTTATCTCCATTGGTTTCCTGCAGCATGAAGGACGTAGCTGGCCCACCAGACCTCCACCAGGCCCTATGCTTCTGGATAGGGTTACCTTGCAGATAATTCACCTGTGACAGGGTATCTTTAAAGATTAGGGGCTGGAGTTAGCTCATGTGTGGGTTTGTGGTTAGGATGTGAGTATGTTTAAGGGAAGGAACTCAAACCCGTGCAATTTGTTTTACCAACAGGCTACATTTTACTTAAATAGTGTCCCTCTGATCCATTGCAGCGCCAAACATTTATGCTCTTTTTCCTCAATTGACCTGTTCCCCGGGGAAGTGTCTAACCCTATGCAAATGCTGGTTTAAGCATGTGTCCTTTCTAAGCATATGCATATGTCTATAATAAAAACATACCGAAGCTTGCTTTAAAGCAGTGGTCCTCAACCTTTTTTGCACCACAGACCAGTTCCATGCAAGAATATTTTTACATGGACCCAGTTTACTTGACTGGCTGAATGAAATGACAAGAGAGAGGACCAGGTTTACATGATTGGCTGAGTGAATTAACAGGAGGGAAGACACAAATCCTTCTTGTTACAGTGAAGACTGCAGCCGACAAGGCTGTGAACCCATGGCCCAGTAGTTGGGGACACTTGCTTTAAAGGGTTTCCCTCCACAAAATGCCCTAAAGTGGCAATAGAAGACCTTTGAGGTCTGCAGGCCCACTGACTCCTCCAACACCCAAAGTCAAAGTATGAGACGGTTTTACGCCTAACTCCTGGCCCATAAGTATGATTGGCTGGCTCAATAACCAATAGCTAGAGGCAGAAGGGGGTGCCAACCACTGACTTTGTGAAAAATTCGATATTTGCATATTAGCCTCAGATTCCTCAACTTTAGTAGTTGCATGTAACCACCAGAGGACGCAGCTATAAATGCCCCAGGACTTTTTATCATCTCATTGCCCATAATGGGGAGTAGGAACAGGTATGGGTAAGGGAAGGCAGATATCTAATTTTGGAAAATCTCGTCTTTCCAATAGCAGATTGATATCTTCAACTGCATGGATGAATTCCATTTCCCCAGTTCAGCCCGTCCATCGTTTGTCCCAAGAACATTGTGTGTGTTGTACCGTGACCTCGCAATTTACGCTCCATGAATTATATTCAATTTATGGCCCTGAGATGCCACCTAACAAGTGTTATGCCATGGCAGGCCGGGCTCCGCCAATCCTTATAATTGGCTCCTGAGTGTCGTTGTTTATTGCTCTGGAATGATAGAACGCCTATAGATCACCCCAGGCGAATAGATTCCGAAACGCTTGTGCAGCGTGATATGACTGCCATGTCATTTGATGACAGTTTCAGCAGTATTAAATGCAAATTGTATGCAAATTAGGAGAGGGCAGATTTATCATCTACTTATATAAACGAGAAAGACGCCTTTTCTGTGGCACTGGGGCTTTGAGAAATAACAACCATCATACAAAAAAAGAAAAAATTGTGCATTATATCACTCAAACGCATTAAATTCTCATTTGATGTTTTACTAAGCCCAATGGAGGCATTTTATTTGTTTAAAGAGAACCTATCACAATAGAAAAAAGAATAACAACCAATGCTGATATATATGTATGTGAGCCTGTTATAAAGCAGTGAATCTGACCTGTCACTGAAACTTTCCTTGGTGGAGAATCAATTACTACAATTAAAACCTGGAATATTCTCCACCAAGGAATGTTTTAGTGAATGTCAGATTCACTGCTTTAAAATACACCCCATAGAGTTAGATTTTACATCACTTTAAAGCCCAGCTTTAGTTAGTATTTTACTCCCCCCTTCTCTCTCCAGCCCTCTGTGGGGCTCACTTTAAAAAATGAACAGCATAAATATCTTTATCCCTGGAGCTTTAAAGGCTCATGTGACATTGGCGGTCCTCTGCTCCTGCAGTTGGTGGTCCTTAATGCTGCATACAAGGGCACTTACAGAATTACACAATGTTCTCAGCCTCTTAATGGTTCAGGGGGCGTGTCCATGACAGCCTAGGCTTACAGGAAGTGGAGAGTACTGGGTGTCATTCAACCAAAAAATGTACAAAAAACAGAGACTGAAATGCTGCAGAGTGGCGATTGTAGGATGAATGCAAATAAAAAAACTGAAATTAAATTTGAAAGCTTTGTAGCATTTACTGATACGTTTGACCAATGATAAGCATGGATCTAGTGAAGTCAGAACCTTTATAGTTGTTATGGGTCTGTGACTCATCAATGTCCTAAATGGAGGATGCACCACTTCCTGGCATATAGAAAGTGGAGAGATTTTCCCTCACTTCCTGTTCTGTCTGTGTGGTCAGGAATCTCCCAAACAAGGAGTAATGAAAAACACTCTGTTGACCCTCTCCCTATCAAGTTTTGGCTGGTACTGGAAGATCTCTAAAAGTGATTACTCATGATTCAATCTATTTGCCCTTTCTCTCTTTAAACTGGCTATACACACTCAATCTTATTGTACAATTTCTCCATAATTGTTTTTAGGTTTACCAGTTACTGTGTATGGGTATTCTCACAACTGTGTAGTATGGCAGCCTATCAGAGGACCATTAGGTTGATATCCAATTAGTTCCCCCACACCACCAGATTGGATGGTAAATCTAAAGCTGACCACACATATTACAATCTGAGCATGCAAGGCTGCAAGGGCCAGTTTAAATGGATACAAATTGAATGGACTGTTTAGGGATGTCCTTGTGTTATTCAGGTTTGTGGCTTAATAGGTGTAATTAAATCTAGTTGGGTCATAGCATGGAAAGTATCTAAAAACTGAGATTGTACAGAGAGCTTTAACAATAAACTGTACCATACAATCAGATTGTATGGTGTATGTCTAGCGTGAGATCTTCTCTGTGCACTTTTATTGCTCACACACACATGAGCGTAGTACACTTGAGCAGATCTGCAGGAATATTACTCTCGACCAACTGATAATCCAAGAGGTGTCGATAATTGGTTAGAGAAATGCTGATAGTATTAGTTCAGCAGCTGACCAATCATTTATATATATATATATATATATATATATATTTTTTTTTTTTTTTTGGTTTCCAGTTGTATAGATTGGATGTATACGCAGATTTCAATTGCAAGTTGTTTCATATGCAAAAATGATCAAGTACATCCAATTGGAATTCTGATCTTTTTTTCCAATTGGAAGAGCAGAATATTGTACATGTGTGTACAGTGTTTTGGGACTTCCAACTGAATGGATCATCAGTCGGTCAAATCCCAAATTGTTACAGATCTGCAGAGGATGACAGATCTTCGCCAGAATGAATCCTCCATGATGAATGGCTTGCTTTTTGAGCGAATGACGATCCAATGATTCGCCAGCAATTGTTCGCTTTGAACACCGTGTATGGACGCAGTTTTAACCCTCATCACCAGATCAGATCTGTCCCCCCAATGCCCATTCGGTCACTGTGTTGTTAACCTTTTCAATGCCAGCAGGAGAGAAGTCAGCGTTTCTCCAATGGATTATCGACCCCCCTTACCCCCTCCCTCGCCAGAGAGAGCTTGGCTGCTCTGTGAAACCGAACGCCGTCCAGATTGTGCTGCTGTCAGACACTTGCTTCCATGTATTTTTAATGAGCAGGAGATGCGCAGCGGCGGGGAAGGCAGCTTAATAATTTTAGTAAAGAGAGCCAGCGGGGTGAGGCGGAGGCCTGCGCTCCATGCACATGGAATCCAGCGAGGATGAGGGCAGCTGGCTGGAGAACCAGTGGGAGAAATGGTAGGATGGGGCTCATTATGAATGGGGTCACCCTGGACGGGGGTGGAGGTAATCATGCATGGGTGTCACTATGGACGGCGGTCACAATGGACTGATTTGGGGTCACCCTGGATGGGGATGAGGTAATCATGGACGCAGATGGGGGTCCCCGTGGGTTTGCATGCTTCAGGGTGTCCCTCTTATTCCTTTAATTTGCCTTCTTTTAAAACTTGTCAGTAATTGGCTGCTTCTTGCCCCAAAAATCACATCATTGTTCCCTTCCAGGCTTGGAAGGGATCGCTGGGACTTGCAGTTCTTCCACAGTTGGGCTGTATATTCCATGTAAACACGGGCACATGCAGATTGTATTGTCCGTAAAAAATGGTGGTGACCGGTTGCTATGGCGATGGGTTGTTATGGCCTGTGAGTGGTGTACACACTTTGATATATATTTTATATTTTTAAAGGTTGTCGCTGTTTCTAAAAAAAAAAAAAGAAAAATGCTAGTCATTTATTTAAATAACATTGGCAACTGATGGCATTTTTATTGATTGGGCCAGGAAAATGCGACTCGGGTTGCAACTATGTTCTGAGCTATTGTTGGTTGGGGCAGGGGTGTGGTTGAATTTTTGTTTTTCAGAGGCCTGTGTTATATAAAAGCGTTTTTTTACCCCAAAGGTTCATAATGGCTCATAAAGGATGAAAAATGACCTTGTGATTGGTTGCCAGGGCCGAATTAGCACTTGGGCCTTATTAAACATGGCAGTTACCCATAGCGACCAATCAGAATTGATGTTTTACTGTTCTGATTGCTAGGGGTCACTGCATTTTATGTCGCATTTCCTGTCCTAATAAATAAGTAGCAAGCAGGTCATTGCAGGCCCTAGTAAACAGAACGGTGCTCTGTGTGTCAGCAAAAATAGCGTTGTGTACACGCAGAATGTAAAATTGACCCAAATCTTCTGCTAATAATCAAAAGGACAATAACATTGCTCATTATTAACAGTTTGCAGTGTGCTGTAACCCATAGCAACCAAGCAGCTTCCATGGTTCTGACTGCATTTTGCTGTTAAAGCTTGAATATTGGTTGGTATGGGTTACTGTGCACACTTTGTGCTTGGATATTTGAGTGTTGTATACTATTATATTTTAAACATGGGGCTTAATATTATTTTAAACATTTCTTTTATATATTTGACCATGCATTACCCTTAAGATGTATTTCTTGACGCTTTAACGCTGTACATAGCAATGCACATCTCAGGCATAAATGTGATGCAGTGCCCGGTAAGAAATGATTAATACGGAGCGGCATCCTCACCTTGCCCATGCAATGTTTCTGCAGTGGGCATCCCCAGATCCCTACATATGTCCCCTTACCTGCAAACCTTTTGCAGTAATGTAACTTCTCTGCCTTGTCTACACATCAGCACCTGAAGGGCCTCCGTTGACTTTTGTTTGCGTCATATGGTTTGTGCCTACCCATACAAATCTATAGTAATGCAGACCTTCAAAAAGAAGGCCAACCACAGGTCAAATGCACCAGTTAATGGATTCTGAATGATCTCATGAAGGTCCCAAACTGATGCCATTAACAGAAATCTAAAGCTCGTTGGACCTGAAGGTTATCCCAACACGTGTATGTTGTAACGCTTTAATACAGCTCACAGACATCCTCAAGTTTGGCAAAGTTGTCCTTCAGTTTTTTTCTCTGCTCCTTTTAATTTGCCAAACCATTAAAATTTCTAGAAACAAACTCCTGTTTAAAAAGAATTACCCAAATTGCTGAAAATGACTTGCTTTCGCTTACTTGTTTAAGTTTTTCATGAAGGCATTTTTCTTTGATGCGTGTAGAGCTGGAGATAAGCATGTAATTGCTGAAAAAACAAACCAGGAAGATTTCTCATGATGGATTCACTGACTAATAGCAGCAAAATGACTGATTTCCTAATTGTACAGCTCTACCACTTAACAGCATATGACCTAACCATGTGATATGGCTGCTACCAACACCACTGTACCATGAAACAGAGGTGTTGTGTTGTGTTTAGGGATGAGGGCAGGTGAGGAAACTACCATATATACTCAAATATAAACCAAGATTGTTATTTTTACCTAAAAACGACAGTAAATAATATTAATCGACGGGCGCTGTACACGCGCCAGATTCTGGTCCAATATCGGCCTTGAGCCAATAATCGGACGAGAACCATTATACCCATTATATGTGTGTACGTAGCTTTAGGAGTGAGGCTTTTATTGTCTACAATACCAGAATTCCGCTTTAATTCCAGTGCCAATGTTAATGATAATGTTTGTCTTTATAAGTGTCCTCATCAGGAAATAGTTTCTTAGTGTTATTTGCAAACAATGTCATTGAATCCTCCTTTTTCTCCAACATTTAATTAAAGAATTTTGTAGTGCTGAGAATAGTAAACATGGCCACCCACATTGTCTTTAGCAGCGGTATGAGCTTAGGTGATATTTGGAACTACTGGTGAGCAGGATGAGCAAAAATCAGTTTTTTCTTGTCTGAAATTCCGTGCACAGCTTTCAGGGTCATCTTGCTAGACGTTTCTGTTGCAGCTGGTCTCTGAAAACAGTCAAACCAAGCAGTAACTATTCTTCATAGAAGCAGAGTATATTTTATATTCTATATACAGACCAACTATATTTTTCTCTCCTTAGCATAATCCCATCCTTGGTGTCAGGAAGTCTGGAAAAGTTTTTAAACCTTTGAATTACATGGCTGAATATGTGAAACTTTGTCAAAACACCAACCATTTACTTCAACATCTCTGAACAGGCGTGGGGACCTTCCACACCATCTGTCTTCCACCCTTAGTACTGTTTGGGATCTCTATTATGGAGGTTTCACCGCATTTCACACCTTCAGCCATGTAATTGGAAGTTTTAATACCTATGCAGAGTTCCTGACACCAAGGATGGGATGATGCTGGTTTCCCTCCTCCTGATCTTGGACAATTAACAAGGTCACATATCAAGGTGATTGGATTAAGGTGTTTAGGCTGTGTGGATATAAATGTTGGGGTATTTCCTACACTGGTAGAACTAAAGAAGCACCCTGGCTGTGAAACATTTTCAGCATTACAAAAACAGATACATGACAAGTCATCCTGCCACGGGAAAGAGAACAGAAGTGACTGGTCTGTATTACAGGAAGCTCCTGTACAGTGACAATATTCACAATGGGTTATTGGACAGATCTGAAAGGATTATACAAAGCACACCAGGATTCTAGAAAGCATACTCTTGTGTCTTGGATAATTGTACAGTTTAGCCTGGAATCAGAGGTTCCCTTGTGTTTGTACATAAAATATCAGACCACAGCCCCATCCTGCAAGGGAACAGAATGTGGAAGGAAGTAGAATGAGATTTTACCGCACTATGACTTGCTAAATTGGAAATGTTCATAATATCTATTTTGCGCTCTGTGCCAGCTAACCTTTGGTGTATTCTAGTGAGTAAATCAGGGTAATAATGATACTTGGTGGCAGCCACGACTTCAGCGACTCCACTTTGCAGTGCATTACCAGAATAACAAGACTGCTCACAGTTCTACATATCATTTACTGTGGTCACAGTACACGTGTTATGTAAATCAGTGCAAAAAGCAATGATATTGTGCAAAGTTCATTAAACAATGGCAGCCAATCAGAGTCTATCTTTCTTCTGTATTCCTTACTTTCCAAGGGGCTAACAGGACAAAAAGTGATAAAAATCCAACATCTTTCGGCTGGATTGGAAATCTTCCAAAATCACCAATTTTGGTGACACCTAAGGGATATTTCTGCTTTTTTTTTGGAGCGATTTCTTTTCACCTTAAAAGTGCCTGCCTAATATTGTGTAGGTTTCCTTTGTACCACCTCCCAAGGCAAGACCCGTAAAAAGTGTCCCATGCTGTCCAGCACATTTTCAGAAAGAAAGTGTGATTCATCGGACAAGGCCACCTTCTTCCATGGCTCCATGGTCCAGGTCTGATGCACACAGGTGACCCCATGTGACTGATTTTTGGTTTTCTATTGATTTTGGATAAATCAGACATGCTGGTTAATATAAATCAGAAGTACAAAGCACATGTCCTGTGCAAATGATCAATCAAATGCAATTATAATTGTAATCACTTTTAATTAGCGAAAGAAGGGTATAATATACTACATGTATGTAAATATTTTGGGAAAATTGATTGGATAGGCCAATCGAGTGCAAAATTTGATCTGTCTATGTACACACAACAACCTATCAGCGCAAGTAAAATACCCAAAAAAGGGTTCTGATGTTACTGTGTGTAACATATCGCTCTTTAGAATCTTTGGGCACCAACTGATACCCAGAGTTGCACTCAGAGACCTGGCATGACCCCTAAATGTCACCGGGGACACAAATTGGGAAAGATGGGGAGTGCTGTGACTTTGCTGTGAATTTTGCTTGTTGATTTGCACTAAAGGGCCAAGACTAGTTTGCATCTTCCCGGTTCTGGCGGTGTAAGATAACAAGCCCAGTGGCTTTTTCTTGTCTTTGAAAGATTTGCATGAACTGCTCGTTGGCTTTAGGGATTTACTGTCTGTCTGTGTCCTGACTGGCTGCCAGAGACAGAAACAAATGCATGAATGCCCAAGAGCTTTGTGCATTAAAGGAGAATGAACAGATGTATGCAGCCATGTATAATGTATGGAAGGAGATTTCTGATGACTAAGAGGTTTATAGCTCTGGGGTGCCCCAATCCAGGGAAAAAAAATGAGCCTCCTAATTAGAAGCAGGACATTGATTTATTATGGGGACTTTAAATTACAAAGTACAACAAATTAACATTTTTATCTCCAATTTGTGGAATGGAAGGAAGAATGACATAATGCCTGACATAAAATATTTGCTGTTGATTCATAGATACATAGTGTTTTTAAGTGACCCTGTCAGGTAAAAATATTTAAGACTATAGGTCCCGGCAATACTTACCTGCCTGGGGCTCATGTCTCCTACCTGTCCTTTGTTCCTCCATTAAGGTCTTCAGCTTTTGACATTTATGGGCTTGTCATTTACTTGTGTCCCTGTCATTTGTCCTATAATTTCTTCCTGTCCTGTTCCAACCCCATGGCTGAATGCCTTCTGAACCAGGTTTCCATGAAACCCCTGAGTTCCTTCAGAAGCTGACTTCCCATTAATGATGCCTTAAATAGTTCTGGGGTCAAAACCACTTGGTAGAGCCAGCTGCATGACTCTAATGATGTTTTAGGTGTCTATAAAAGTGGTATTTTATCCTATCCACCGTCTACTAGGTGGCATTTCTTCATTCTACCACTAGGTGGCATTTCTTCGTTCTACCGCTTGGTGGCATTTCTTCCACTAGCCTTTTTTTTGACCCCCCGCCCAAAAAAAAAAAAAAATTGGTTTTAATAAGGGTTTCTGGAGACCTGCAAAATGTTTATTGGGTTCCTCCTTCCTGGTAGAAAGGTTGAGAAAGGTTGCCTTGGAATTCTTGAAAGGCTGGAATGCTAGAACAGAGGAAAGGTGGGGGACACTGACTGCCAGAGAGACGGGTAAAACAGCTACCCTATTGCATGGAATGTTGATCTTGATTTTCTTTTAACCTGATGGGATCTCTAGAAAGTTTATGTGAATCCTAACTGAATAACATTGACTTTGTTAAAGCACCGTGACTTGAATAGTTGCCATCTGTTTAACAAGATCCTTTTTTTTAATAATTGGTTAAAACTGAAGGAATGGTGGCTCATGGCTCATGGCTCAGTGGCTATGGTCCAAGGTGGCATGGCTCAATAGGTAGGGTCCAATTGGGCTAATGGCTCAGTGGGTAGGTTTCAACGTGGCTCGTGGCTCAGTGGGTAGGTTTCAACATGGCTCATGACTTAATCCTAGTGTTTGCACTAATTTCTTCTGAATTCCCCAAAATATTGTGGTAGTTTTATGAGCTTCTCCCAAAATTGAACATTGATAACTGTCTAGTAGTGTCTTTACTTTGTAAGCTCATCTGAAACACATGACCATGCACCTTGGAGAGCACTGTATAATATGTTAGTGCTATATACAGAATAACATTCCCAATGCTGCAATCTCCTGCATCCCCTTACTTTCTAAATGCACTACAATAATACCATATTCAGGGGCTTTGCAATTACCTAAAAAGCCTGCAGTGTCTTACAAAAAATGTGTTTTCCAGAAAACAACATGCTTTGAAAAATATTCCACATAGAACAGGTTTCAACCTTGAAATTTGAAGGTTTTAGTAGAATTTGATCAGGTTGCTCATCCTTAGAAGTGATGGAAATCTCCCCACTTGGGCCACAGATGGAAAAAAAAACAGATAACAAAAAAAAAAAATTTTTGATTTCTTAATACCTTAATCAAAAATTTTTATAAGCCAAAGGCCATTACCAATCCAAAATTAAATTAATTCTGCTGTACACTGACGAGGGGCAATGATTGGTTGCTCTGGGTCACCGTACCCACTCTTGGCACTGCTGTATTCAGTAAGGCTGAGCAGCTAATGTTTTCAGTTCCTGTTCCCTGCTTATTTTCCCATTACAATAATCTGGGTTTAATTAGGTAGTTGATGAGGATTTAATGAGCAAATTATTTAATTTAACCCATTTTAATTAGATCAGAGAGATATTGGCAGAATATGGTGTCCTGGGCGGAACGGGTCATGGAAACACACCATGAAATATATTATATGGTCAGGATTGTACTCCTAGGGATATTCTGCCTCATTATACATCGCTGGGGCTATTAATACCAAGATCAAGGTGTAAACTGCAGCCAGGGGATTGAATGATTGCAGGAAAATACTCCAGTGGGTGGATATTTAAATCTTTTTATGTGATTCAATGGAAATATGATACAGTAGGCATGTAGGGATGTGCTGCAATGCATGCTGATTGGAGGAGAGGGCATTGTGACAGAGAGATGAGCTCTTCAGTCTCATGCTTCTTCTTTCACTGTACAGTCACAGGCTGGGAATAAAGGTGGGAAGGAGACTTTAAAGCAAAAGTACATCTGAGAGCGGGATTGATAAAAAAAAATAAATCCATGTTCAAGTTGGGGTTTCTCAAGAGAAAGATATTGTCTCTCTAATATGAAACTGGTTGGGTTGGTTTGGGAGGCTCCGCACAGCGCACATTTATTCGGCTGATAGGAATTTGCATTATATGCACTAATTGTCTAATAAATGCTGCAGCGTCTGTGGCCAGCTGAAGATGTCCTCATGTCTGTTGTTATTTTTTCCAGGCTCACACATGACATCACGCTGGAAGAATTTGAAGATGAAGATTTATCAGAGATCACCGAGATCACCGATGAATGTGGAATCAGTTTGCACTGCAATGACAGCCGGCACTGCAAGGTAGGTGGAAGAAAAACATAATGTGTGTGGACAGGTGTGCAAGGAAAAAAAACAAATATTTCTAATGGGGTCAAAGCAATAATGAACCTAGAGAAATATTAACCCCCTCCCAAAAAAATAGGACCGCATATTGCCATATGGTGATCAATCCATCATTGTAGGGTGTTGATGGAGCTCTGATTCCTAGGAGGCTCCTGCAGTGTGCAATCCCTGGCCTTGGAAATTCTGGCACTGACTAATGTCCCCAGCACATCTCATAAACCAATGCGGGCATTTCTACGCAAGACATTGCGGCCATGTGTTGCATTTTGGGATAGGCTGGGGGGTTTCTTAGAGCTGACTTTTCCAAAAGTCATATGGCATACGGTAGGCACACAGGTTGCAAGAGCTCCCAAGATTCCCCACTACAACAGATTCCACTCATCATACATCTGCACCTGGCAGCGCCTAATTTTTATGACTCACCTTTAGGGCCAGATATACCTTGAGGAAGATCAACAGGCAATAACTATAAATGAACCTTTATTATACCCAAATGTTTTTTTTAAAGTTGCACTCCGTTCCTTAGATGTACCTTCATCCTGATTTGCCTCCAGCCAGCTGATATCAGAAATCAGGCTGTAATGAGGTTACCCTTACCATAAGACTATAGACAGTGGAATATGCAGGTGGTCTCGCAGGAGAAAGAACGCTCAGGGTAGGTTTTTCAGATTTGCCAATATTTATAGGTAGTCCAAGGGGCTTAAATGTGGTGTAGCAGCATAGGGTATGCAGAAGAGTGCTCATTTTTTTCATTTCTAAAAATAGCAGGTAAAAAGGATGGTTTCTACTGGTATGGCTGTCTATTTGCCTGGAGTTGCCCTTTAAGTTTCAGCACCAGTTCTGTGGATTCATAAGGCAGTCAGAGAAGCAGCTTCCGGCAGGACTCTGTTCTCCAGAATCAGAGCAGAGAATTTGCATTGGCTCTGCTGCCTAGCTGAGTCATTGCCATCATTCCTTTGATATCTTTTCCCACCCCTCACTTCATTTCATATGCTACCCATATGGCAGTGCAGGGAGCCCCACAGATGTCACAGGCTTTCTTGAGGCTTTTGTGTCTTTTCTGCAGCGCTCCATGCCAATAGGGGACTTGTGGCACCACAGAGACAATGTGATTGGTTGCGGACATTTCTAGAACAGAGTCTGCCTGGAGGACTTGGAGAAGAGGCGTTTGCTGTTAAAATGCACCTGTACTTTTCAAAGGAGTGTAAATAGTAAAGGCTGCCAGTTCTTTTCTTTTACAGTAGTCCCCCTCTATATCACGGTTAAAAAATTGAGTTCCCGGTATATCGCGTTTTTTGCAAACCTGTGATAGTGTATTGGAAAGCGCAGTGTGGGGATGCTGGGAGTTAAAGGAGGAACAAGTCTGGCCAATTGGAATGCCCCATTCTTTTTGATTTAATGAATGGGGCATTCCGATTGATGCACAAATAGACAGCAGCCAATCACAACCGGGACTGATTGGCTGCTTGGCTATTCGTGCAGTTTGGGAAAGTTGGGCATCCATGTATTGTGGATTTTCGTTTAAAACGGGGGGATAAACGGGGGTCTACTGTATCAAATGTTTACTACATTTCAGAAACTGATAAATCAGTTGCTGACATTAATATTAACACACATCTTTTATTCATTTAGATAGAGAATGGAAGAATTGAATCATTTCCTTGTTTGGTCATCTTTGCTCCATTAGGGAGGATTTACCTGGAACTTCCTGTTCTGTAGACAAAACAGGAAGTGAAGGAAAATGTTTCCAAACAGGAAAGAGCCCCTTAATGTGACAGCTTAAAATTTTGTCACTGACCCCCAGTGACATTGGTCATTGGACAAATAGAAAAAACAAATCTCCATAACCGGGACAACATCATCTATAAAAAACCTAAAAGGTATGCAAATCCCTTGTGAATTTATAAAAATCTGGGGTCTATTTATAAAGCAGGAGATCTGACATTCAGCCAACATTCCCTGGTGGAGAATGTACTTTCAATGGCAGTGATTGATTTTCCACCAGAGAATATTTGGTGAGTGTCAGATTCACTGCCTTTTAGTTTGGGCTTTAGAACCATGTATAAATGGTTTTACCTACCAATAGATTTGTAATTCTGTTCAGTCAACCTTGGTATACAGATAGTATAGGCAGGTAGGTTGGTGACCAATTTTTTCTACAGAGCAGTTAAGCAATACCGTTTGGGGTCACCCACCTGTCTTTAGCCTGTGATTGGCCAATAATATGGAAGCAGCACCACTGGAAGACATCACTTCCATGCTGTTGATTGACATAACTGTGCACATCAAAAGATTCCTGATTGTCCCAGAATGTTGCCCAGTACTTCCCATATCTAATGAGGGTAATGTTAGGGTGCACTTACTTTTGTTATGCATTTTTGTTATGGAGTTTTGTTTTGTAGTGGTGTTTGTTTGCATGGAGCTATAATAAATGAGATTAGTGTTTGGTGTCAGTAATGTGCGTCTGATGTCTTGTTTCCTTGAAGTCTCAATTTCCAGCACATGTCCCTGGCTGGGTTAGCAGGTGGTGCTTGGTGTTGTCTGTTGATCCCCCTCCGTATTGTCCATCTGCCTCTCTCTCTTCCCTCATCTATATGTATTGCTAATTACTATTCTGCTTGAGTGTTGGTCCTCCAATGTCTGTGTCACTCCGGTGAATGATGTAGTTCTCCTCTTTTTCATGCTGTTCCTCTGCTCCACTGGTTTCTCCTCCATCCCCTCTGTCACTAGGTCTGTCTGTCCTTCATGCTTCTGCTCCATCAATTTGTGCTTTGCTGTTATTGTTACACTTTGCTCCTTGGGGACATTTAAACATTGTCCCTCTCTGCCCCCCACCCTGGGCATTCATGCCATTCACCCACCCTGCTCATTCTCCCAGCAGATGATGTCACTGTGTGTCCCTCTCCCTCCCCCTGGTCCCATGACTCTGTCTCCTGATCCCCCAGAGCCGCCTGCGTGCTGAGCCTGGTCCTGCCCCAGGAGGGGGGGGAGCTGCCAGTCGGATCCAGGCGGAGATGCTGCAGTTGGACCTGATCGATGCTGGCCAGATCCCTGAAGAGGAGACGAGACCCCCTGTGGACCCCAAGCCATTTCTGCCTCCATTGATGGACACCTACAGACCCAAAAGGCCTACTACCCTGAACCTGTTCCCGCAGGCCCCACGCACACAGGTAAGGAGCAGCACTGGGCTGTGATTGGTTGGAAAAACTGTACGTATTTTTTTTCTGTATGCTACACCTGCCTCATGCCAGCAAAATATGGGTAGTGTAGAGCCAAATGGGTAGAGTAAGGTAAAGGGTGACCATATTAATGACAACTTGATTATACAATCTCGGTTAGGTCCAATAACTACGTGGGGCAAAGGACTACCTGATTGCATCCAAACTCAACGGTAAATCGTCATATTTCATGGCTGTAAAACTTAAACTACCCCTACACACTAGGAATTGAGTATCAGTGGATACCATAAGGCCACATTTCTGTATGTTGTTTAACTGGAGGTAAAGAAAAGTTTTTTCTATAGTTTTAGGAATTTTTTAGTGGCAAGAACAGCCAACATCATATTGATATTACTTGTTTTTGCCACAAAAAATCCCTAAAACTATAGAAAAAAAGATTTCTTTATCCTTACACACTGCTGTCTGATGGCAAAATCCTATTTAGGTCAAGCAACAGCTATGTAGGGCAAGAGCCTATCTGATTGGATCAAAACTCAATAGATTGTTAGGGTAGGCCCTAACGTTGGGAAATCTAATTGCTCAAACTGCTTTAGATCTACCAAAACGTATGTAGAACAGCACCTTCCTGATGGATATAAATGGTATGAGTTTTATAGGTAGGGCTACATATCACGGTATCAGCTACAATCACGTTGTAACATATGTGCCGAGTTTAAAGAGACCTTGCTATGTAATTGCCAGTTTTAGACCAAAGCCGGCCTTAAACATTTCAGTTTTGTTGCAATTGAGAAAGATTTTCTATAGGATTTTAATGATATGTACTGTATTAAGTTGAACAGTCCACAGCAATCTGCCACCCATGGTTTACATCATTTTCTGCTTTCCAGCAACCGAATAAAGTTGGCATGGAAATTGATTATAAATGCCTTTTTTAACTGGCACCAAAGTGACTTCAATCAATTACCACTGCCATTTGAAGTGTATAGTCATCAAGTTGTTTGAAAATGGGATGCAATTTATATCCCAATTTACAGACTGCTGACGGCTATTTTTTTAAACTTGTTACAATATTGACACAGGTATGGCTAGCATATGGGCAGCGCGGATGGCTAAGGTTTTAGATTCAAATCTTAACCAGGATGGAATCTGCATGGAGTTTGAATGTCCGCTTTGTTTCCTCTGGGCACTGCAGTCTCCCACATCCCAAAAACATGCAAGCAGGATAGTTGGCTTCCCTGCAAATATTGACCTTGAGCTTAATGACTATGGTAAAGACATTAGATTGTGAGCTCCTCTGAGGGATGGTTAGTGACTTGACTATAGAATTTGTAAAACGCTGCAGAGTATGTCAGAGCTATATTAATACAAGGTAATCATAATATTAAGGGCAGCCAGAAAGGGCCCCATAATCACAAGCGACTGTGACCTTCCTAGAGGTCCATTTCTCAACAAGCATTCTAGGTTGCCGGGGGCTTCTTGAGCAATGGTGAATTGATCTCCAATGACCAACAATAAAAAGAGCCATTTTCCACTGACCACCAATGGTCACTGTTTTATTTCAAGATAATAATTTCAAATTGTTTTGTTATATGGCAGAAGGAAGGGGGCTGGTAAATTATTCTAAATTTTTCTAAAATTTAAGGGTCCATTGCACAATATTGCACCACAGTTGTGTGTATGGGTCCTAAAACCGTTTACAACCTATTTATTATAAATTTATATTTAATACATATAAATGACTTTAAGGGTTCTTTCTGGGTTGAGTTCTAGGTTGCCCAAAATGATCACTACAGTAAATCTCAGAATGAGCTGGGCCGATCCTTTCCTTTACTTTGGAGAAGAGGGATCCTGTTCATGCATCACTGTCATAGTTTGTGGTGGGTCCATAAACCCCAGCAGTTTGTTCATATTGTAGATATTCACCTACTTATTGGTCTCCAGGAAATTGCTGTTCATCTAAAAGCAGCCATAGCAAATGTAAAGGTAGATTTGAAAAAAAAAAAAGGGATGGAATAAGACCCCTGCCAGGTTTGATTGCTATGTTTTGTTGGGGAAATTTCCTTTCACTTTCTTTCCTACAGACAAAAGAAGTATAGGAGATCTCTAGAAAGTGCAGTGATGTTCCCTCTTGGATAGTAGTCACCAAAACATGGGTCTCCGTTTAAATATTTTCCCACATCTGTTCCTGTTGCAACCCAAAAATGTTGGATTTCTCCCATCACTTTTTTGTACCAGTGACAGTCATCACTAAGGCTGAGTAGATGAATTTTCTTGCATTGCCCAACCATCCATTTAGGCTTTGTAACCTTATAATGACCATGTACTGGGAGATTCCATGATGTACTGCCATTTTCTTGTATATGTATCCATGCATCTTTGGAAGAACCACCTCTGGTTTTTGCATCCAGCTAGCCAACGGGTTCACCCAAGTCACCCAGCACAGGGCCTACAATCACACTGTAGGGTGTATGGCCAGCTTAACAAACACTGACATTTATGGGCATAGACTGCAAGAAACTGGTGGGATTTCCGGTCAAAACTGCTCAGTTGGTAGTAGAAGAATCATGTTGGCAGGGGCATTGAATAAAACCCTACTTGTTTATGAGTTTCAGCAAAGAGTCTTCAATGGCAGAAATGGGGTCACCAAGCTTAGACTAATGTATCTAAACCTAATTTTGTATTTTATTTCATATATGGATGGAATAGAGAATGGCTATGTTCCTACTACTATCTGTGTTTTAGCCAGATGGAGTCATCCTCTCTTTTGGTCCTGGTGACCACTGTCATCAAGACAGAATGTGATGGAGAATCCAATCTTTTATGGTTGTCACCAGAACCACAGGGACTAATTGGCCCTGAGAGTCAGGGAAGCCTCTTTTGACAATCTTGGACCTGTTCTTGATCTCCCCCCAAAAAACCTGGTTCTTCTTGAAAAGATACTGTTGGATATCGGGAAACAGCAGAACCCTAACATTACCTCTTTGATAAACAAAGCCACATCACCATATCAGCAAATGACTTGGTGATCATTAGCCACTGTCCATAAATCAAAGCTTGGGGTTAGCATTAGGCTAGTTTTGAAGCCCAGGTCAATGGGATTCCAGTTGTTTCAGAAAAGCCAACAATAAGCAAACCATCCTGCAGGCCAATGCAGTTTAGAAGGAGGTTCAATCCGAGTCAGACAGACCTGTGATGGAATTTGGAAAAAATTATGAAGCCCTCAACCTGATCTCAAGTGCAAATTGACTGCACCAGGAATGCATTTTCTTATTGACGCTAACCTAAGTGTTAGGGTTAGCATTAAGGTTTATGTAAGGGTGAGGGGTAGCATTGCTTAGCTTTGGCTTTAACAAAACCTACATTAACCATATCAGTGCAGAAAAGGTTATTAAGAAAGCAATGTGATTTTTTTTAAGCAGATTTATTAACATTTTGGTCTAATTTTAATTAAAATTGGTCTTTTTGCTGCAAAATCAATTTCTGGAACCAAGAACTCTTCCCTGGTATATTTACTGTTACATATTTTCCTGGCAGCCATAGATGGCAAACATTTTGGTAAATGATTGTGTATATGGTTCAAATACATCAAGTAGATTTCTATGAAAAGGTTTTTTTGGGCTGCGGTGCCCAAAGTATAGGAATGTGCGTTTATACAGCAATATACAGCCAGATGCGTTGTAAATGGGGCAGCACACAAAAATGCGTGCACGTCATTGGCAGACATTGCTTCCAATGCAAAGTCTGATGTCCTTGAGTATTGCACCCCGTAAAATGCTCCATGTGAACGAAGCCTTGCGGTTTTAAAAAAACAAGCCGTTCTCAGTTGTAGATTTTCTAAAGGAATGTGACATATTTTCCTGGTCAGAGGTTTAATGTCGCAGCATATCCGAATATCCCGTGACAGACATATTGTCCTCCTGGCCACGTAATCTTGGCTAATAGCGAATGTGTAATCCCGTTGGGGGCTGCTAATGGGATGAGAGCAGCAAATGACTTATCTCCCCCCCATGTCTCTCAATAACCTCCCGCCTACTCCCTGGTCTATGACTTCCATCCTCTTCCCTTCCCTTCCTCTGTTTATCCCTGTTTTCTGCTGTGTTGTCCACCTCTCCTCAATCTCTCATGTCTCCTTCTGCCCCATTAGCGTTGGTCGCCATGGTTACAGCAGCCAGGAAGTGACAGCTCAGGCCTTGTTGAGTCATTTGAGATTCCTCTGCCTGACACCGTCCATCACCCACCCCATTATTTCTGTGTGACACAAAGGATCTCAGTGATGGCCTTTTAGTGTGGGTGCATTGATCGCGCCAGCAATTTTTGTTTTATTCTGAGGAAAACATTCACAGACTAATTATTGTAGGCCCTAGGCCTCAGAGATACAAATAAAGTGCATTTCATTAGGACTTTCATGTCTTATGTCTTCAGTCTTCCTTCCGCCCTAAATGCGCAAGCAATGATGCTCGTAGAACTTTAATTTGTTATATGAAATATATTTTTTTTAATTACGGGCCTTTGAGGGGTTTTGATACTAAAAGGAATGCTGAAAGGTGCTCTTGAAAATCAACCATGGCCTCATTTACTAATATTTTAACCCTTCACTCTATTTGTCAGAACCCTACAATGTTTGGGTCTGGCAATTGGGCGTTCACACCTTAGCATTGCACCTTGGGAGGAAGAGCAGACATAGAAGAGCTCCTCCATACTTGGAAACTTCAAGGTCTGCAATGAAGGATCTGAGCAATAATGGAGCACAGCAAAGTTGTGTTTTATTAGGTGTTGGTGGTCAAGAGAACCCGTCACTTAGCTCTGGACTGAGTTAGGGGTTTCGACACTATTCCCCAAAAAAAGAAAATAAAGTTTTTTTTGGCATTTGACTTTAATTATTCACATGGAGCAGGTACCCTGACATGTTTGGACTAATTGTGATCATGGCATCGTTGACACCATTGTCCAAACAAACAGTGGTATACAACTTATCTGATGTCTATGAGCAACAAAGATGAAAGCCAGAAAATGGCAAGATGATATCATTAATATCATGTTTTGAGCCGAAGGGTCCGTCTATCCAAAATTTACATTTTACATAGAAGGAATGTGGTCAGATGAGTCACTCATTAGCTTTCTTCAGATGGCAACCGATTTAAATCTCTTCTTCTGACCCCGAGTCTCCTTCTTTCATAAGATATTCTTAGTTAAAAAATTATCAATGACATATAAAAGAAAACTATCGCAGCCACCATGTCTACGACTGGTAAACTGCACAATGCATTTTTGTTCTCAGGTTTAAATAACCTCTGAAGGTTCCTGTTATATACCCAGAGTGCCTCGTAGAGTTTAAGCATCTTTATATCTTCTGTGTTTTTGTACAGATGTGATCACAGATCACAGTGATAACATTTTCGTACAATAAATAGTTCCACGCCATTTGCCCCACAGAGGTCTGTTTTTGTAGGTTAGCAGTTTTCTCCTGGCAGGATCGCAGCATCTGTTAAATAGCATGCGGGGCGTTCAAACTGGCTGGCATTCGGCCTGTCCTGCAGTGATCAGTGTACAGGAAGAGAAAGGCCATTATAATGGAAACAGAAGGGGATTGTACACAAAATCAATGATTCTTAGGAGAAATGCTTGCCCCTGCTTCTAAGGTATTTCAGAAAGATTGGAGAAATGCAAATCACAGGATCTAATGTAGGCATTTGTATTGCATCATCAGTTTGGATATGAGAATTATGCAGAATACTGAACACAGAACAACCGATAATCTTAAAAGTGGATTAAGGATCTACTTTCAGGATTAAATAGGATTGAAGTTACAATGTTGCAATCTGGTTACTAAGAGGAGACTGAGGAAATGCTGTCTGCAGCAGGCTGATGTAATTGTCTCAGTTTAGGCAAAGTCATCACAGAAATGTTTTTATTGTAAAATATGCATTTAAAAACAAGTTATCTTGTATATTGTGGCATGTCAGGAGCATACTCATGCAGACTTGTAAAGGTACAGTATATTACTATACCTGATTGCAGCAAGTATAGTAAATTATACTGCATTCTGATATTTGACCACAAAATGAACTTTTGTTCGTGCATTAAAAGTTAGATGAATTATGACAACACATCGTGTTTGATTGATGTTTTAGGACACATTGAATAACAATTCTCTGGCGAAGAAATACAGCTGGCAAGAGAGAGTATCTCGCTCCTCCTCTCCACTTAAGACAGGTAAGTGCTTTTATCTTCACTTCTCGTCTGGGGCTTTCCAAGACGAAGGAGAACTAGGCAGTGGCTTAGAGTGCCACTAGCTGGAGAGGGCATTCGAGTGTAGTGGCATTTGATAGCAAATCTGTAGGTGCTTGTAGATAGGCACTGATCAAAAACTGTTGTTTTTGCAATTCCCCACCACCCCATTTTGCTGACTACTGCCTCCCTCACCAAAATTCCAATGCAAGTTTTAACTTTCTGAATGTCAATACTCACACGGAACTAAGACTAACTAATCTCCAATTCACAACAATGTGTCTGTGATAGATCCAATGGCACCAAGGTGCACTAACACATGTAACAAATACTCACAAATCTGCATGTGAAACCAGGCAAAAACCAAGTACCAAATACAAAATACGAACATTGCTGTATCTTGTATGTTATTGTATTCATTCTGTGTGTGTGGGAGAATTTTAAGAATTGGGTTTAGAGATATAATAGGTGCATATGCATGGGTTGCACACTGTATCACTATTAAAAAAATAATAGGATGCGTAACCAAAACCATTGTTTGGATATTGAATTCAGTCATTCAATTCAAAGCCAAAATAAAGTTTGTAACAAAAAATTTTGGATCATAATATTAAAACTTAGCCAAAAGCTGTGAAAATGAATTTGTGGGGACAGCCTGAAGGTAAATATTTTGCAGCTAGAGCCGTGTTTTTTTAATGGTTTATATCAGTAATATAGCCTGTAATATACTTGATTTGTGCAAAATATTTACATATTATGATTTTTCTGTAATCTGTAGGAGAGACAACACCATCCAATGAACATGTATGTCTAAGCGATGAAGGGAACCCACCGGCTGTCACGCAGGATCGCGGAACTTCTACAGATACCCCCTGCCGACGTCACAATGCCACCCAAGGTACCAATGACCCTTCTGGGCGCTCCTCTGCCCGATCCCGCTTGGACCCTCATCGTGACCGCATTCGCTACCAAACTGATGTGCGACTGGAGCCTACAGAAGAAATATTCCTAACCCCAGTCCAGAGATGTTCAGATCCTCCAGAACCAGAAAGGCCCTCCTTCTCAACACAGGCTGGACCCTGCCGAATGTCAGTCAGCTCAGATGCAGACGTTAATGTTCGACCTGCCAACTCAGGCAGGCAGCAGTTGTCCATCAGTGAAGAAGAGGAGGAAGGAGAGGATGGGGTGGGGTATCTGGGTTGTCCTGGAAGAGCTGGTGGCCCTCGTGGACTACAAAGGTCATCCGTCAGCTCGGACACCAGTGGACTATCTTATGACTCCGTCAAATACACTTTAGTGGTTGACGATAATGTACAGCTACAACTGGTCAGCCTGCGGCAGTGTTATTCGGGGTACAGTGATGACAGTGACAGCGGTACCGTCTATGATAATTGTGTTTCTTCGCCTTATGAGTCTGCCATTGGCGAGGAATATGAAGAAGAGGAGGAGGAACATGGAGGGGCAACCGGGCGGGAAGGGAACAGAGTCCGAAGGTCCATGTGTCTCTCGGACACCTCTTCACCAGAAGCTGATGTCTCCTACTCCAAAAAGTTCCTCAATGTCTTCAAGAATGGCCGGTCGCGATGTACAAGTGAGTTACCCTAAACATGGCCTTTACGGTCATTTGTTGTAAAAATTTTGCTATTTTGCTAAAACAAGCATGTTTTCTGGCTTTTCGCTGATTTACCAATGATTCTGCAGTTACAGCATCACCAGCTCTATTGCAAAAGCAGGAAAGGATTTTGGGAATGACTATATGTGGCAACCGTAATGGATTAGTAGCTATATCCTCCATTAGGGTCCCCCAGTATTACTCCAGTTAATGCAGGTAGCAGCTATACAAGTGTAATATATAGTGACGATACAGGCTGCGTAGAGTAGACAGTCAAGAACATTCACTCTTGCATGTACTATATATATAGCAATAATATACTGATAGGTTACCCCATGTGCCCTTTAAGGTGCATACAGAGACCCAACTTGTACAAGGCAGCCTCAGCCCATTTGTACATTTAACCCAAAGCAGCAAAAAGACAACATGGTAGTCACCTAAAAAATTCATAACCAGCTAGGATGATGCACAATTGAAAGTTGCTTGTAACTGTTTTAAAGAATACTAAATTCGCAAAACATCAATGTCTGTTCACAAGCAAGGTCAATGTAGGGCAAAGCAACAGGTTCACTTTATTAGTGGCCCCAGCTACACATACTTATCTTCCCTTTGTCTGCCACTCTTTTTGGCTTCTTTTTGGCAGAATAACTTGCAGTCCCCATCCCCGGGTTGCACTTAGACTGAGTATCTTCTTTCTGTCCCTTTTTTCAGTAACATTCTCCCTTCACTTGTTATTACTAGAGACTGCAGGGCAGACAATGGAATACATGCATTGAGGTAGTGTCCTGCATGTTCCAGACGTCAAGGACATAAACAAATTAATGGCTGAAATTTTTATATAGCATTTTTCTGTTCTTTCCAGAAAAAGTGACCAAGGGTTGCTGTAACAATACATAAAGTCCACAGACTGATTTATAGCGGCAGCAATAAAAAGACAATACAGCAATCAATACATTGAGAGCATGTTTACATGGAGGAAACTCTATTTACTATTGTGTCCTCATTGGGGTTTCATTCAAGAGATTGACAAGGGATGTGCAGCAGATTTAGGGTATTAGATTTTATGGACAGCAACAGGATTTGCACACCTAGGAGTGGAGAAGTAAAGGACCCCGGGAAATACCAATTCGTGCCGTGTTCTTAGAAAGAAATGAAGGGACAACATTATCACCAAAAAGTATACACCCCCCTTAAAAGACCTTGTTAGCCTTTAGTTATTTTATGCTACACATACACTGTGCAACATATGTAACATCTTAGACTTAGACTAGGCATTTCTCAATCGATTTAGACTGAAAAATTGATAGAATATTGATTGGGAAATACAGTCCTTTTAATGATTGGGTTTGGGCAGTATCAATGGCTGATAATTTTGTTCCCATATCCAATAGTACGAAGATAGCTGTGTCAGTTAGTTTTTGGTTAGTTTTCTATTACATTTTGTAAAATCCATTCAATAATTATTGTTACATAACAGTAAATCCACATTCCCTGATCGATTTTCATTCAATATTAATCCAGCAAATGATCATTATGGATTATTTTCTAAAACAAGCTTTCAGCACATATGTCTCTCATAACTATAGATGTACCCAGTGTTAGGTTGAAACAAATCTTTCATGTGTGAAATGTATGTTGCCTTTACAGAGCAGGCAATAAAAGAAAAAATCTCCAATTGGACAAAGATAAAAAATTTAGGGGATTTAACTGTTGTTACAATTTGGGGTACAGTTAAAGTACAATTTAATGCAAAATCCAGTTAATATGCAATGCACAAAGCTCAAAATGTAAACAAAACATTCTATTTGTATTTCACACTCTCCCCCTACCATACACTGCAGATTACAGTGGGAGGTTTTCAGCAGCAGAAGCTGGACTCCTTTAGCATATGCTGGTCCATGTGTACCATATGACCAGAGTAACCATTTTGTAAGCATGGTCTGATGATATCATCTGTCAGGATACACTTGTGATGATGATGTTACACCAGTCCTTAATGTAGAAAAACATCACCACATCCATGTAACAGCCAATGGACCAGCGTACGCCAAAGGAGTCCTATTAAGGGAAGCCTCATGTTTTCCAGATAACTTATGAGCACCTATGTTGGAACTGTATGGGCTTCTAGGAGAAGTGAGAGCTCTGAGACCCCATTCAGATGTGCAGATGGTAGCAGCTTGGACCTCTTCTATCCCTTTTGCCTCAGTATTTCCATGTAAAAGCCCCTATAGCAGGGGTGCCCTACAGGTGGATCAAGATCTACCGGCAGATCGCAAAGGCAACACAAGTAGATCGCGAAGCCCTGCCTTTCAAAATAAACATTACCGTACACAGGAGTTATAAAGTCCAAGTTTTTATTGTTAGTAGATCATTTTGATTAGGTCATTTTAAAAGTAGCTCGCAAGCCAAAAATGTGTGGGAACCCCTGCTCTATAGCAACATCTATGCTCTTGTTTTTTTAGTGTTTCTGTATGCGTGGGGTGCTCTTAGTGCTCTTAGCCGGTGATATATTTCCTAGGAGCCCTCAGTTTCTCATCTCTTCCAGTTACAGATTCATTTGGCTTGTTTTCGTGCTTGATAAATGGAGAGGAACGAGAGCAAACACATCGAGCCGTCTTCAGGTGAGCAAAAACATTCTTGTGTCTAACTCCACCTAAAAATTGCCTTATTTTAAGGTTCTGCATTATTTGCATTTTTGGGTGCAGTTCACAAAGACCGAGTCTACACAGTGTTAGTGGCAGTTTCCAATTACTACCCAAAATCATTCTGATAGGACAGCAGATTCTGCAAAAACTGGTCCTAGTGTTTTCATGGCTGTGATACAGAAATTAGATAGTAAACTCCTTTTGGATGTCTGATGCCATTGGCACATTACTTTGCAAATACTATATAAATGAATAAAGTCTTGGCATATGATGACTTACACATCGTAGCTGTTACTCGTGGCAAACTGAAAGCACATGCCCCATACTTATTTTTCATAAGTAAGTAATTAGGAAGGGTTAAATGTCTGTGGCCAATCAAAGAAATGTCTTTACACCTCCTGTCCTGCAAAGAGAACATAAAATGGCAAGAAATCTCTGCAAAGCAAGGGGAATTCTCCTCTTAAACCACTCAGGCTAAGTACCTCTTTTTGAAAGATTGCCCTCATTTCCTATTCCAGTTACAACTCCTAATGAATACGCCTTACAGGAACCCAGACAGAGCAATAAAAACCTGGCTTATTCAAACAGTTCTAATCTATCCAAAGTCCAACTGAACTTCCAACACTTCCGCTATAAAAAATATGATTATGTTTTGGTTCTAGTCCCCAATGGGCATAATGAATATATTGGTCCCATTTGTAATACCCCCTATTTCCTGCCCCAACAACACTAAAAAATGGTTTTAACCCTCCTTTCCTAGTTAATAACACCTAATTATTTGTGACCTTCCTATATTGCCATAGTTGTATGTAGTAACAGACTGAGGCATTTGTTGTTTACAGAGAGACTCATTTTTACCCTTGTTTGTAGGTTCTTGCCCCGCCACCCAGGGGAGCTAGAGCTGGAAGCAGAGGATCCGCTTTATGTGGAGGTCCAAGCTGAAGATTACTGGTATGAAGCATATAACATGAGAACCGGGGAGCGAGGTATCTTTCCTGCTTACTATGCAGTCCAGGTGACAAAGGAACCAGATCACTTAGAAGGTGAGATGGGATTTTTTTTAACAGTGAAACAATGATTTAGGGGCATGTGTGTAAATGGAAACTTGTTCAGACTTTTTAAAATTCACTTGCTGCTTAGTTGTTCCATGTTAATGACTCTGCCCTATGACTAATCTAGCTTGAAGAATTTCTAAATGCCTACAGCTGCTTCCCCGCTTTCATACCTACTATGCTGAAGTTGAATTGGCATCTCTAGGATATAAGTAAAGAGGTTTCAGGAGTTGTGTGCATCGTCTACATATCGGCCCATCCATGCCCGGTTCATGTAATTGTCATATGAATGACAGTGCTCTGCTTCCTTGTCATTACCTATGTTACTGACCCAAAGCCCATTTAAATGGGGTCACCATGTTTTAGCTGGGGGGTTGCAATCCACATTAGGTGATCCCCCATAACATGGAGTGTTGGAGCCATTACTTTCTAGTGTTAGATTCATACAAAACAAGCATTACCTAACCATGGGGGGTTTTGGTGGCCTTCCCTCTTAATCATATCTGTGATCACTCCTATTCTGTGCAGAAACGCGAGCCTCTGATTGGGTGGATCAGTTTTGGGTGAAGTTTCTCGGTTCGGTGCAGGTTCCATATCACCAAGGGACTGATGTTCTCTGCACCGCCATGCAAAAGGTGGGTACTGCATCTAAGTGTTACCCGAATGACCAAAGTCTCTTAAAAAGTACAATGTGCCCAGGCTTCTCTGTGGTGTACAGAGTGCTTTTCATTTTTGGATTACTGGACTTTGAGGCTTGTTTTTTTTTTTTTTTTTCAGATTGCTATGTCCCGTCGCCTTACAGTGCTGTCAAACCCGCCTTCAAGTTGCATCCTGGAGATCAGTCTGCGAGGGTTAAAGATTGCAGTGCACGGGGAGGATCCTCATGATCACAGCCAGGTACTGCAAATGTAGCCATAGAGGATGGGGGCCCAGTGGTATTTTTGTGATGTTATGTCAGATTGTCAGCAAATGACTAAATCTTAAAGGAGTAAAGATTCATTAGGAACAGTCCAAAAAATTACTTTCAATTTATCTTTTTCAAAAAGGAAACAAAGCCAATTTTTTGATATATTGATGACTAGATATACAGTAAGTTGACACTGTATATTAACATCTATGTCATTGCTTTGCCCCATTGTGCAGTCTAATAGGCTCTAAAATTAAGCCCAGTGCACTCAGTGATCAGCACTCAGTAACAGAACTTGTAAGACTTCCTCTGCAATACATGAATGGTGGGGCTACTACTCAGCTCTGCTAGCAGACACCACTGAAGGCCTGCACGCACCTCAAATTTATGTCACTGGAAATGATCTTTCATGGTCATTTCTATTAACACTAGAACACAATAGCACTGTACAAAGAACACTGTTCAGTTCTATAGACAGGGAAGGGTGAGGGGGAGGCAAACTACTGTATCCTTCCCTATTAAAAAATACAATGTTCATCCCCAGTCAGTCATTTATTGATCTGTCTTAATGAATTATTAAATGACATCAAGGGACCACGTTACACATTAGATTTTCACCCAAGATGATCACTAACATTTGGGCAACAAATATTTATCTAGCATGTGTACATATCTGAATCAAGGTATTGGCCCCAAATTATTTAAACAAGTCAACAAGAACAAAAAGCCACATCCTAAAAATCAAGCATTATTTTAGAAGAACAAGGACAGAGAGGTTCAGAAAAGCGGGACTTTCAAGGGCTTACTTAGGTATAAAATCATTTAAGAACCAGATAAAGATGAATCCAATCAAAGGAAATAAAAAGCCCAGGTAGGTAAATAATGTAGAAGCCCAAGCAGGATTGGGACTGTGTACAGATTGGCTTCATCTTTATCTGGATGGGCTTTTAAGAACTCTCCAATCTTAAATACACTTCTACTGGAATGATTTCTGATCCTCAAAGCATTTAAAAATTGTCCCTTTAGTTAAGTAGCCCAGTAGTGTCCTGCTGTCTCTGCGCCCCCACCATCTCTACATATGTTGTTTGTAATTTTGAAACTACAGGTTGAACTTTGATATCCTACTTTTATTGGTATATATGATCTTTGCCAATTATTCATGGGGAAGCAGCTACAATTGCTGCGAAACCCGTCAAATGACCCTCCACCCACACTGTACTGATAACATTGAGATCTATTAACCATAGCTATATTGATGCTGATCCATTTTTATTGTAGCACATTGTTTTAAAATGGTTGAAATACAATGTTCTTATATGATGTTATACCTAAGTAAGCCCTTGAAAGTCCTGGTTTTCTGAAACTCTCTGTCCTTGTTCTTCTAAAATAGCATGTGTACATAGCTTAAGAAGAAGACTTTGGGAAGGAATTTGGATATTAAATGAATTTCCAGGAAAAAAAAATAGCAGGCTCATGCTGAGAATGTAATATATGATAAATGCTGAGTCTAGTTTCAAACACAGATAAGTAAATTAGAAAGATCATCAAGCAAAATACACCAAAGGATCATCTATTCTTTAAAAAATGTTACTTATCTTTCCTTTATTTCCAGGTAAACACATGCAGCCATTTCTTCCAGTTAAAGAATATTTCATTCTGCGGCTACCACCCTAAAAACAGCAAGTGAGTAATAAGGGGAGCAAACTGCCTGAGTTATCTGTTCCTGTTATTTTGTGTTGCCTTTTACTATTTGTTCCTTTCTCTCTGCAGATATTTTGGCTTTATCACTAAACATCCTTCAGACCATCGGTTTGCATGTCATGTATTTGTCTCTGAGGAATCTACAAAACCCCTGGCAGAATCTGTAGGGTAAGTCTCTAGGTTGCTGTCTTGTAGGATTACTTGTGATGAGTCAACCTGTATGCTGGGCTGTCATAATGTACAGTGTGCACATGGGTAGGACTGGAGAGCCCCCTGGTGGATGTAACTAAGTACCTATTCGATCAATGTAAAATCAAAATCATACAAAAATCAAAATCATGTACAGCGCTGCGTAATATGTTGGCGCTAAATAAATCCTGTTTATTATTACTATTAATAATAGTAATAATAATAATAATCATTATCATCAAATGCTTTTTTCTTGTGTTCTGCACACAAATCCCCTCTATTATTTGTATGGACAACTTTCAAAACTCAGCTATATGGACACTCTCCATAACACGGGGATACAAGAGAATAAATAAAAACTTCATTTGAGGTTTTAGAAACTTTAACTGGCAGCAGTATTTTGCTGCCGATGTGATGTATGGCTCAAGGAAATATAACCCATACCATTATATCCTTATGCGCCATTTTGTTTGGTGTGATTTGCCTGCTTATAAAAGGACTTTGAATGAGCATCATTACACTGCTGATGTCCTTCTGTATTCTACCTTTGTAGTGAGTTAACTAAGCAGCTCCAATTCCAGTTCCCAGTGCCTGAAAACACATCGGATTTGACCATAGTGTATAGTGCAAAAAAATCTTAATAGTTTATAGTGCATTGTCATTCATTCAATGCACAGCCACAGTGTTAAGCCCTAAGAAAAAGTTTATTCCACACAAACTGCTGTACTATGGACAATTTTTTTTTTTAAATGTAATTTTTTTTTAAGGAAAATACAGATACACACAAAAGTACAGGTATTTCCTGGATTTCATATGAGATAGGGACTGTAGGTTTGTTCCTAAGTTGAATTTGTATGTAAGTCGGAACATGTACATTATTTTAATAAATGCAATTAGGACAGATGTTTGTCTCAGCATATTAATAGGCAGTTTGATGTCAGGTACTGTATAAAATCCTCACTGTGAGTTAAATCACAAAAAACATTATAGAGCCTAGACATTCATTAACTTCTGGAGCAAGCTGTGCTTTGTAATGCAAAAGAAAGCAGCTGCAGAGTTTGTCTTGGTCATTAAAGAGTTACAAGAAGCTGCAGAAAGAGCTCACCCCCCTAAGATCACCCACAACCTCAGCTGTGTTTAGCAAAAGATTTCTTCTGCAAGTCTGCAAACCGCCCCCCTATCAAGCCTCTGTCCTACAGCGAGCAGGAAAGCCCTGTTTGTATCTAGGAGGCGTCCGTATGTCGGATGTTCTTAACTCGGGGACTACCTGTATAACAGAACTTTAGGAATTACAATATGGGCCAACTTCCAATTATATAGCAAACATGAACAGAAACAAGTGAATTCAATTCAGGTATGGGCTTCATGCTGTGGGGTCAACAGATACATACATCACAAAAGAGGTTTAAAAGTTTGACCTCTCCCTCAGTCTATAGACATTATTTTGACTTGTAGATAAGGTAGAAAAAGTAAAACAAAACACAGTAGTCAGGCTGCGCTCCTTTGCACAGCCTCTAAACCTTTTGAGGATTTTATTACAGGTACCATCTACCTAGACTCTCTCCCTTTTTTGGAAACCCAATACACATCAAGCGTTATTGGAATAAACCTAAGCGTCCTTAATAATACTCCTGAAGAAGCCAATAGACGTAATGCGCTGGGCTGGGTTTATCAATTGCATGATTAGAGAATCTTTGTATAGATAATGGTCAGGAACACCCGGGTTATTTAAACGTCTCCAATTTACTAATAGTTGTCTTCTCTTTTTTCTGCAGGAGAGCCTTCCAACAGTTTTACAAAGAGTTTGTGGAATACACATGTCCCACAGAAGATATATATCTGGAGTAGCCATGGATTTGGAACAGGGGAATCTGTTCTGTGCATGGACTAAACATGAGCAAGAAGCTGCCGAACTTCGAGATGAGCGATAGGCCAGAGGCCTGCTCTCGTCTCAGTCATGAGGAATTGGCGGACTGGTTGTGTGAATGTCAGCCAAGGTCATTGAGGGTGGTTCCTCCGTATAACTTTCCCCAATAACCTTCTCCCTTCCTGGATCTGCCCTTTACCCACTTCTACATAATCAAGGATCAAAGGGTGCAAGTGGACTATTGCACTCCCCCGCATACTGAAATTGGAACGTTCCAGCATGTGCAAAGTGTAAGAAGAGGAAGAGACTAACGGAATGAAGAAGGGGAGTGGAAGAGTGCGTGCTGGCTTTGCAAGCCAACAGACTATTTGTACGAAGACACTGTGTATGGAGAAATATAGTATTTATTTAAAAAGAGAGGGCTAGCAAATGATTGCGTGCATTAAACTGTATATTAGTAACAGAGAGCGTGTTGCTGCATTACATGCATAGTAAAACAAGGTGATTGCGTATGTGATAAATTAGAAAGAGGTAGAGAAGCGCTACAGTGAAGGAGATAAAAGAGCGAGCATTTGGTCACAATGAGCAACATGGACCTTATGATCAAGCCCCTGAAAAGATGCTTTATTGCCCCTAGCTATTCTTTTTTTTATATCTAGGTGAGACTGGAAGAAAAAATAATTGCTTACTAAGAGCAACACAATATTTTTTTCAGACAGTTTGAATCACGAGACCTTTATTCCTTGGTGCTTGTTTATATAATCTAAGTTCACTGTGGCAATAAACAGCCCAATATTGTAACTGTGAAGTTTGAGAATGGCTGGAAATGATAAGGTACCTTATGACCTATGAGGGGGGCTGACAACAAGCATCTTCAATCTTTTTGGAAAATTTCTGTAGAAATAGGCCCTCATTCTCCATTATTCTATGATGAAAGGGGAAGATTAAGTAAGGAGTACAGCTTTGCTGTTTTAGTCTATTGGCTTAGCAGTCATGCATGCAGTTAATGTGAATAGAGCAACTTGAGTGTGTAAAAAGGCCCTCATCCTCCATTATGGTGAAGAGGGATAGCTAAAGATTACAGCTTTGCTGTTTATACTCTATTACAGCATTTCTCAACCTTTTTACTCTTGAGAAACTCTTGAAATAAGTTTCAGGTCTTGTGGAACCCCTACTAAAATCATAGGAGGTCAGTGGAAAAAATACACCATACATGGGTGGTCAGTGGAAAGAGTGCCACCTTACAGATAGCTAAAAAAGTGTTTTGATGTCCTGCTACTGATTCTGCCAAGTGGCAATGGCCACAAAACTTTGAGGTCACCATGGCATGTGAGGTCATTCAGCCAAAGCTCAAGGAACTCTTAGCAACCTCTTAAGGAACCTTAGGGTTCCACTGAATCCTGGTTGAGAATGGCCAATCTATTGGTTTGGCATAGTGGTTACTGCCAATGGAGCAGCTTGAGTGTGTAAATAGGACCTCAACCTCTAATATTCTATGGTGAAGAGAGAAGGCCGAAGAGTACAGCCTTGCTGTTTCTAGTTCATTTGTTTGGTGGTCATGGCGGTCATTGCCAACAAGGCAACTTGATTGAAAATGGGCAAATTTGTCCTAAAGGCCACAAATCTCCAAAATAACGATAGGTGATGTTATCTGCCCATCCCTACTTGCATTGCTGCTCTACCTGGACCCTGTGTGTTGCTCGTTTTGACTTGACTAATAGGGTAACAGGCAACGACAGTTATGTTATCATTGTTTAAAAAAAAAAGGGGTGCTGAAAGTTTTCCAAAAAGTTTATTAACTTTTTGTCTCATAACAAGTGCTCTTATTGGTCAAAAGCACCCATTATAGCATCCCTGTGGATACTTTAGACAGGCCAGTCCGGTCCAAGTCACCAGAACTGTCCCAGTCACCAGCCCATGTGTGGCCACCCTATAGTGTGTAAAACACAATGCTTATATAAAGGATAAGGACCACCATGGTGTGCACAAAGCTTCAAACATTGTAAGAATTCTCCAAATATGACTGTCAATGAGGAACCAATAAAGAGTTCTTCCATGGAAGGGTCTCTCATGGTTTAATGCTTCTAGTGAAAAATTAAAGTTCCAGTAAACATAGAATACAAGATTCCTTATAGGAGGCTAAAGTCCCCATGCGGTTCTACGATTTCTGAATTTCACCTTCCCCATGACAGGTGTCATTTCCAAGCAGCATTTACATTTTTTGATCAATAAGCACACAATGTAAACACATTATTGTAGCCCTGAATGTTGCCTTTACCAAAAATAGATCCAAATGCATCCGTGGTGCTACTGAGGTTCAGGACTGCATTAGTGCGTTACTGTCATACAGTGTCCATTGAAAATAGTTACAAGTGTCCTGATAATGATGTGCCTGTATTCTAGTTGTTCCATTTTTATGGCTATGCACCCACCCAACAAAATGTTGTATTAGTTTTCAATAGAATGGGGAAGAATTAGAATCTCTTTTTATTGCTGCCTATATTCTGGTTTAAGAAAATTCCCAGTATTCCCTGTACTATCACCAGAACAGAACATGAATGGTGATACCCCTTGGAGATATGGTAATATCCCATTAAGATATGGTGATACCCCATGGAGATATGGTAATACCCCATGGAGATACGGTGATACCCCATTGAGATACAGACAGCAGGAAAAACATTTTTCACAAAATAATTGGGGAAAACATTGAAGTTCTGCCAAGTTTTTATTGCATTCTGTGTTCCCATTTTAGTATTGCTCATAATAACATGCAATCTTTCACAAGTTTGATTGGCTAATGATCCATTGTAATGACCTAATAATTGGAAACTTCTGTTAAAAAACAAAACGAGAACAAAAACAACAGTTTCTTCGAAAGTGATCAGATATTTCTGATGGGTTTGAAAATGACTTTCGATCTTGTATTCTTGCAGACTAATGTCTATGTTCATTTATTTGGGATTTCAGTTCCAGCTTGAAAACAAATGGTTGAAATTGCTGGAATGTTGCCATGTGTATGATGAGTAGTGGGCAACACAATACAATGGACATGTGTGCATTAGCAGGTGCACTGCTAGCCTATTTGCCTTAATACAGCAAGCTTTAATGAAAGATAACATGATGCATTCATGCATATGTATGATACCAATGCATAGTGTGAATCAGCTCTAAAATAAGGATGCAGACAGCAATCAGGCCCAGAGGAGGCTGTAATTCTTGCCCATTCTATCAAAAGAAAATATTGGATGGGTGTTAAGTATTTGTTATGTTGATGCTTGGCATGAGAGGTCTGATCTGTTTCCCCCTACAGCTCACAGTTCTTACTCTAGAGATCTCACACAAGAACAATCTGGTATGTTCCCCACCCCAGGTCTCATGACTAAAGGTTTCTGAAAGCACCACTGTGTCAAGCAATGTAACGATCAGGACATTCCATTCATGTTTGTAGAGTTTAAAAGGAAGATTACGTTTGGAACAAAGAGAGATCTTCCAATCATGCATCTCTATGGGCCTAATAAAAGTGTGCAAAAAAAAAAAAAAAAGTCTTGGTGTTCATCTGTCATAGTTTTCTATTTTGGTGCTTGTATGGTTCATCATTCAAACAGTAAACCACTGTATAAAATGATAAGGTTTATACACATTTGATAATCTGTCTACACACCTCAGAGCATTCATAGAGATGATAGGTGAGAGCTGCGTGGAGAATGCCCAGAGCAGTCTGTGTAAACTAGGCCTGACCTGGAGGACCTTCATTTTCTTCATTAGATCCATCAGCTCTGTATTGTAGGTGCCTTCAAGGTTGGTTTAATTGGCTTAGTTAACATGGACAGTTCCTGGAGAGCTTTTAAGGGCTGGCAAAATTAACAAGAATCTAGGAGATTTTGATGGGAGGTCAGTTGTGGGTTAGGATTAGCCCCCATTGTTACTCTATAGAGTGGCTGTGAATGAGACAATGCTTTAAAGCATTGGTTGGCAACCCCTGGGCAGTGGACCAGTGCCAGTTCGTGGCTGGCAAGTTGGGGACTGCAAATGACAGTAGGCAGAAGCGCTGGCTGCCCTTTGTAATTTGCCATTTGTTTGCCCGTTTTGCCCAAATTTGCCATTTGTTTGCCCTGGACCGGATCCATTCCAGGTTTGCCGGACTACTCAGCTTCCCTGATGAAAGTGTATCCTCTCCAGTCTTGCAGAGATTTTATAAATTAGGCCCTGCAAGTTATGTGCCAAAGACCACCCAGCCGGTGGTCACCTTCCAAAGAGATAAGTATTCAGTTTTCAGATGCAATGCTTTCAGTTAAGCAATAATTTAAATAGGCCTATTCTGGGGATTGGTGGCATACAGCAGCTTGTGGCTCTCTGTCTAAAATGTGAATGTTTTCCAGTTACTAATAAATGTGCATAAAGTCAGTGTCCGTAGCTGTAAGGAGACTGAATCTTTGGGTGTGTAGGGAACAAGGTATGGGATTTGACCTTTTTCACAAATCTGGCTTGGGGGATGTTGATGGATGGTAAGTGGGATCTTGTGAGAGTTGTACGCTTCTCAACATCTGGTGATAACCAACACAGTAATGGTTCCTGAGACTGGAACTTTTAGTGTGTGTTGCTGACACTTTGTCTATTGTTTCTATTAGGAAAAGTAACACAGCCAACTTGTTTTGGAGAATTCTGACTCCCCTTCCCTTTTTAAAGACATTCTATATATAACACTGGGAAATGCATTTTTTGAGTTAGATCTTACACTTGTTTTTTTAATAATTTTTGGGTGCTGAATCCAGAAATGTTTTATCCATCACATCCAGTTTTTACGATATAGGGTACCTTCCATTTTTGTCAAAAAAACATACAAATTTTACATACAATGAAAAAATAGTGAAATAATAACTTGAATGTACTGTTTTTTTGAATTTCTTTTGTTCATACAAAGGATTTATTGTTACTTTGACTTTTTTTTTTTTTACAGTAAAACATTTGAAAATTAATCGGGTAAGCGGTTAAGGTAAAGATTTACGCTTTTTCTGGAGTGTTCAGTGTTAAGACAATCCCGCCGGATGCTCCAACAATAGTCAGGCATCATATGTACATCCCAATTACCTTGATACCGTCCTTCCATGACCTTCAAATCTTGGTAGAATCATTCACCTTGCTCATCACTGACTGCACCAAGGTTTTCCGGGAAGTTAGAAAGATGGCTATGCAGAAAATGCACCTACTGCTCATACTGCAACCAAGCATTTTGTAGCTCTCCCAAGAGTTTCTGGATAATTTCTGTGCAATTATTTGCTAGTTTGTTTCCAAGAAACTCCTCGACAATGGCTTTGAATGATAACCAAGGATTCTTTTCGACTTCTGACATTATCCTGATGAAATGTTCATCTTTGATGAGCTGCCGAATCTGTGGACCATCAAACACAGCAGCCTTTATTTTTTCAAATGACAAGCTAGGAAATGCCAAACTGAGGTACTTGAAACAGTCTCCTTCAGTTGGCAAAGCTTTAACGAACTGCTTCATCAGACCCAGTTTCATGTGCAGAGGTGGGAATATAATATTCTATTAACAAGTGGCCCATGTAGACTGTTTGGATCACCTGGTTTTTGAGCAGATCTTGGAGGCCAATTCCTTTCCACCCAATGCCTCTCATGAGCTCTGCTGTCCCACATGCACAGATAACAGGGATACTTGGTGTACCTGCATTGCTGACCAAGAAGAAAGGGTACCATTTTAAGGTGAACACAGATGACCCAATTGTGTTGGTGATATTGCAACAACTCAATGACTCTCTTTATGTCTGCATATTCTTCACAAAGAGAAACTGAATGGCCTATTGGGACTGACCCAAATATATTGCCGTTGTGAAGGAGGACACAATTTAGGCTCCGCTTTGAGCTATTGATGAATAGTCGCCATTCAGTTAAAGATTGGAATTCCCAGTTCCTCCATTAAACTAGGTATGTTATGGCAATACACAAAGCCACTGTCAGTTCTAATGTACTGCAGGAATGCAATTTCTCTGGTTCCAAAGTACGATACCTTTGTTCCTTTTTCAAGTAAGTTTTTCTCACGCAGTCTTGATGCTAGGAGTTCTGAAGCCTTCTTCGATAGTCCCAAATCACTCAACTCATGCTGATGAAATCCCTTTTGAACAACCGCCACTGGGATTTAATCTCAATGAGCCACTGGGCGTATAGCCGATGGTAGACTAGAATACTCTATGTTACATTTATTTTTATTGTTATATCCTGAAGTTTTCACTATACTATACACTCAGTGAAATGATCTCCTGCCTATCGCCAAACCATAGGTATACCAAATGGCATCTTACCACGTGTTCCCTTTATCCACATCCATAAACCCTCAACACACTGTTTGCACTACTTATGAGGGGCCCAAGACTTATCTTGATCACCAAGTTTAACTTTGAAATATGCCAAATAGGCTTGTTCTACAAATGTGCGGATATTCGCCCTTTGACTGGAAATGGTGAAACTGCCACAGATATAACAAAATGAATCAGTGTTGTTTAGGCACTTACTACAAGAAACAGCAGAGCCAGACATGATCTGAAAGAAAGGAAATACGTTTTTAAGTAGAAAAATGAATTCTTCTTATTCACTACATAGAGCAGCACACAACCTCTGACCTCACTGTCCTGTGTGTAAATGAATAGCCTATACAAATCCACGCTACAGTAATCACAATAATATAAGTAGAAGAGAAAAAAATGGACATGATAGAAGAAAACTAACTAGCTTAAAAATTGAAGTCAACAAAAATTGTTCAAAATTGTTCCCCAGTGTAATAGTATCCAATGTTGCCACTAAACTATTAGAAAAAAAGTTTAGAGTATGTGGAACTTAGCCACATTATTGTAACCCTGACATTCCAAAACACCTGGATTGTGCTGGATGCATTATTTTTACCAATTTTGAAAAAAAAATTTTGATTTTCACTCCAGTGCTACCGGTACAAACTTCAAGATATGAAAGAACTGGATGGGTTTTTAATAAAGCAGCCAAATACCAAAAAATTGCTGAAAGGGGTCTCAATGACCCAATAAAAACATAGCACTCATATCTCAGTAATAGATACTTACAGTAAACAAGTCAGGGAAAATCACAGTCTGCCACTGCCAAACTTTTAAAAATAAATACTAATTACCTGCTGACACCCTGGCATCCAAAGTCAATGAGTCAAAGACCTAGATTAAATTTGCCATAATGGTTTATCACCCTTGTTTATCTTACGGTATTGAAGCAAAAAGGTCAACATGGCAGCCAAGCAATTAGCATTTTTATATAGAGAATTCAGCAATAGCAGCTTTGTGTCTCTTCTGCATTTAACACCCCAATCTACATTGATGTGAATGACTTGGGATGAGCTGCATTGCTTAAACATTTAGTACATGGATGATCTTTTCTGCTCTGGGACCTGTTAAAGAGACCCTGTAACAAATCCACACAGCACTATTCTGCAGTAAAATAAGTTTTAAAGGCCAATCTGGAGTCCCATGACTTCTGTGTGAGCATTCACCACCCCGTTCTAGCACTGCAATGCCTTATCAGACTCTATAGTATTCAACATTTCCAGGAGAGTTGGATTGCTGTGTGCCTTCATCATGCTTTGGTTTTACCGTCCAACCACTACGTCCTTGCTTAGACCTCTACTAACAAAAGGGTTAGGGGGTCATAGGATTAGTCGGGAACCCAGGCATCCCAAACTCCCAGAAATATTCATTACGGGAAGACTGATAGAGGCTGCAGTGCTTGGATAGAGGGGAGGTATAGGACACAAGTCACTAGAGGCATGTATACTTCTGCTTCTATTGCAGGGCATATTCTTTTAGGATTTTATGCTAAGGGCACATAAATATCAAAGTTCAAGTCAATATTAAAAATAATAAATGCACACAATAATAAATTCACAGTAGAGAAAAAAAAAAATTGTATTAGGTTTTTGAAACAATGACAGAGACGTATCCTTTTGGTAACAATTGCATGAAGTCATGATTAGTCAGTATACAGGGTAACCAATGAGAACAAAGATTGCCCTTTGCATGAAAGAAGAAGATTGGGTGGTGACCACATCATCCAATCAGATCCTTGCCTTTTATTCTAACCTGCACTAGAAGGACATTTAAAATCTGGTGCTCTGGATCACTGTATTGATGGAGGATGAATGAAAGGAAACCAGGAGAAACATGGAGCTGCCTATTGCTGACCACCTATTCTGAACACTTTGCCTGGCTGTCATTCTGATCCATTGGCTTCACTACTTACCTGGAACAAGACCAGGAGCTCTGACTACACATCCCACATGTTTGTTCTGGGTCAATAGCTGAAAAGAAAATTCTAATAGGTAAAATAAGGAAGTGGCCATTGCTGAACAGCTTCTGAAAATGGGAGAGCAGAATACTGTAAAAAGTGTGCAGTATTTTGGGGACTCCGACCAAAGGATTACGGATTGGATAATCAATTGGACTGACCAGTCAAATGCAAAATTGCCAGCAAATCTACTTGTGTGAATCAGGGCTGAGGGTGAGATTACACCAGGCTTAGAATCAACAAGTCAAATACAGTGTACTCAGAACAGTAGCGGATGTAGCCAACAGTGGGCCCCTGTTGACTGAGCAGGGTTCAGGGCCCATTTTGCACCTCCCTATGTCCACCCCCGATTCAGACACTGTCAAACAATGGCTTGCTTTTAATTTGTGTCAAACTACATTACCACTTTAAGGAACAATATTTGCAAATAAAAATTGTTCTGTGAGTTCCAGGTGAAAATTAAAATGCTGTATTTAAGATTCTTCAAGCATGCCTCTAAAAGCATATCAGAAGCAAAAGTCAATTGCCTAAAAATACTAACTCTTAGTTTGGTCAGCACCTGTTGTCACTCCATGCCATTCTAGAGTCACATGATCCAGTGCCAATTGTGCCCCATATGATAGAAAAGAAGTAAGATTCTGGTCATGTGACGGTGTCACAGTTTTGCAGTGAAATAAAAGAAAAAGTGTCACAGTTCAGTTACAACCATTCGGCCATTATGTTCCATGTAATCAGCACTGAGCCAGGTGACAAGTAATGTGGTACTTGGGATGATCCATTTTCTGTTCTGTTTGTGGGAAATCTTCTAGCACAGCCCAGCTGCCGATAACATACCAGGACAGAGCGCCCTCAGCCCCAGTTATAGAAGTAAATCTTCTGCCAGACAGGTAGGTAATCCATGAGGGGACCTGGGAGGAAACAAAGGGTTAAAGGGCTGAAATAATGGAAATATTGATTAAAAAATGAAGTGCTACTTACGTGCAACCAACCCGAGTCCAGGGACATAATCACCCAGAAGGCGCAGGAGGAGGAGCAACCGAATTCTGATGAAAAATCAAAGCTATGTCAGAACATTTCCGAACCTTAACAAGAATAATGATACTTTGCAAAAACTGTGTTTCATATACAAAGGACACTTTTGAAAAGATTAATAATATAATAAAATAAAAATATATCAGCACTGCTCTGCTCCAGCCTACAGCGGTGTCTCCTTATCATTGGTGCAGATTGATTTCCTTTTAGTGACAACAGTGGACCATGTAAGCACATTGTGTGTCCATGCAGCTGCAGGGGACATGGGTGGCAATGCAGGAGCACAGGAGTCAACCTATAGAAGATAGCGACTGCACAAGGACCGTCATGGCAAGATCACCAGTTATAATTTTAATGAAAGCTCGAATTTTAAAAGATATTACCAACATTGGATTTAATTATATTTATAGCTTTAATGAAATATTAGTAATTGGTATCTACTATCTCTCTATTATTATACATGGAACACTGACCTCTAGTGGCAATGAATTGTAGAAGCACATACATCCAGGCTTCCTCTTGTGACATACCCATAAAAAGTATTTCCCACCATCCATACAAAAAAAAAGTATGCAGAACAGTGCATATCAATGACTAAATTCCAGTCAAAAATTATTTAAGCTCAACTCTAGTTACAAAGATTTATTTTGTTCCAGCCTGGACTGATCAGCTCAACAGCTCCTACCAGCAATGTCACAGAACAGATTGGTTCTACGTGCTGCTTCTTTCTCCACCAATCTAAAGAGGTCCGCTGTACATTTTATAGCAAAGCTATCAAGTTCACTTTAGGTACTTACATTGCATACATCAGGAAAAAAACTGCTGCTTCACTATAAAAGGAGATTACCTTGACTTTGCACATTTATGTATGGAAATTGATAACTGTACAACTATGAGGGTGACTCACTCTGTGTAATGATTGTAAAACGGTGACCGCAGCAAGTAAAACAGGAGGAGGAGGGTCCTGCGTCTCAGCTCCGCTTGTTCCCTGCGGCTCAGATTGGGGATGTCACGTAATATAGACAGGCTGTAAAATGAGAAATAAGAGACAGCAATGAATCTCCAATATATGAATGAAGGCAAAAATATACACTTTAATAATAAATGGTATTATTATTAAACAGTATTTATATAGCGCCAACATATTACGCAGCGCTGTACATTAAATAGGGGTTTCAAATGACAGACTGATACAGACAGTGACACAGGAGGAGGAGAGGACTAAAACTTTGTTCAGATTTGGATAAAGAAATGTTAGATCACCAGACATTTTTTTTATTGCTGTCTGTATCACTGGGAAGGATCAGCAGGTTTGTCCTGTAGTCCTTTGTCACCAGAATAGAATGTGCTGGGAAATCCCAACTTATACAAGAGGAAATTTTCCAATGGGGACACCAGTTCTGGTGACAACTGTCTAAATTTTTTTTCTTACTTAAGCTAGGTACACAGTGCAATAATTGTCGTAAGAAAACGAACGACTAAAGATTATGCACGATTATTTTGAACGATCGTATTGTGCACAATTACATCTGTACATGATGTAACAATACAATCGTTCAAATATAATCCACCAATAATGTACACACGCTAGATACGATTGTTTGAACGATACAGGAAGTGACATGTAAAGGAGAAAGTGTACTGCAGAACCATCCACAATCACTGAATGACCGTACACAAAATAGATTGTAAACAATTGTGGCCCAATCATATCTGCCGGTACGGTCGTTCGTTTCCAGCGACAATCCTCGTTCATTGGCACCGTTGTACACTTTTTTTGTTAACGATTATCGGACAAACGGTCATTATTGCACGTGTGTACGCAGCTTAAGGAGAGATTTCCTACTTCCTGTTGAGTCTCCAGCACATGAACTGAAGGGAAATCTATCCATTAAGAAAGGACAATGGTTTACTTTATAATTCTTAATTTATGGGAACATGGGAGGTATTGCACCCCGACACAGCATTGTGCAGAACCTAATACATACAAGAAGCTAATACAGTCCCTGTGTTAAAAAGAAAACGTTGCCTGGCTGTAAGAACCATCTTTGATAGAGAAGACCTATCATTTTTAAAATTTAAACTTATAATATAACAATATACCCAACATTTAATACAAGTCACATGTATGACACTCTGTTTAAGGAATGCTGCCCTATGTAGTCCGGTCTCTGCTCCATGAATATATATAAAAATTGAACTGTAGTAAAACTAACCTGCCAACATCCAAGGCAGCTGCCAGGAGCCATGGCTTCCAGGACTTCTGACCCCATGCACCTAAGCCTGCCACTGTAAGTAAGGGGTTAAGGTTCAACACTTATTAGGATTTACTGGGGCTGGAACACTATTGGCCCCAAACAAGAACATGGGTAGCTGTTGTCTGTATATAAGAGGGCTGTACCGAAAGTAATGCAAAAGTGAGCCTAACTTTTTTTTTTTATATTAAAGAACATAGGTTGTTCAAAATGCACATGCTGGTAAAGCAACTCTTCCTTTTTGCAGATTTTAGAATTGTTTTCTTTATTGCAGCTGAAAAATAGAGTCCAAGCAACGTGCGGTGATTGAGTTATTGGTGAAGGAGAGGAGCAGGATGTCTGAGATCCACAGAAGGCTTCAGAATGTTTAGAGAGATTATAATATTATCAAGAGCAATGCGCACTGATGGATAAAGAAAAAGTTTTAAAAAAACTTTTGAAAACAAACCATGCAGTGGGAGACTATCAACTGTGACCACTGACAACAAAATTAATTGGGTACGACCTGGTGATTTCATTGCACACCTGAATTTCTTCCAGGGTTCAGGTATTGTGTTCATTGATGGCACAAATGAATGATTTGTGATGGAGACCATGCTGAGTGCTATCTTTGTATAAATGTTACTCTATCAACTTGAACAACTCATGGCCACTTCTGAGGAACTTTCGGTACAGCCTTTGTATATTGATGACACCATTAACAGAAATATTTTGTTTTTGTTTTAAGCTGATCTCCAACTGGGAATCCAGAAATATAAAGGTTCAGTAGAACATTACCCACGTTATTATTTTCTATTTATCAGATAGTTCTCCATTTATGAAGGTTCTCAGATTAGATGTGCTGGAATATTGTAAAATAAAAGGATACAGTGAGTGATTGGACGCAGTATGTGAATTGTTTCCGCTATAGTTCCCAGAGTTCCCAGCTCAAAGGATGATGCATTCCTCTCTTCTCGTCCATTTCTCTGTTGTCCATCCGGAACCTGAGGACTTCGCCAAAAGCGACTGCGGCCAGAGGGAGCTGAAAATAAAGAAAGAAAATTGCTTCAGGTATATGTAACTGAAAACTGGACACAAAGATCAGATGAGTGCCAAATATTTATAGGTGTTTGTTGAAGTGGAACTAAACTTGAAAAGCAAAAAGTTGTCAGGAAGTAGAAGTTTTTGGCAGAAGACACATGCAAAGTCTCCTTTGCCAAAAAAACATTTCTTGGCTCCTTGTGGCTTTTTATTTTTGTTTTGCTTACAATGCATGGCACACACAGCAAGTGCAGAGCCCAGCTTTATTCCCTGCACACCGAGACGTAAATGATGAAAACAATAGCTCCTGAACCTGCACATAAGAGGCTGCCCAATGGCCAAAGAGGATTGCAAAGCACTCAGAAGCAAGGATAGTGGCTTTGGAGGATGCAACATAGATGATGAGATCCTGGACCTGTCATTGTTGTAGGGCTTGAGAAAAAAAAAATATGGCAAACGCTCACCACACCATACTTTCTAAATAAAGTATTTGAAAAGGCTGACTGCTGACAGAACACATATGGAGGCATCCTGTTAGTTTGACCTGGATTTAGAGAGTGGCTCAGATGAGCTGAAGTCTTCTATATAGTATTTTGCAGTATAGATAAGTGGTATAAAGCCTTATTGCACTGAACTGTGTTTGTTGCCTTGCTGAAAAAAATGCGGGACAAACCTGCTTGCGTATCCCCATCATATGCATGTCTTACCTCGGGTAATACCAGATAGGATTATCCCCTTGCAGAGGTTATTAACCCAGATTAAGCCCCCTGTATCCCTATTGAAATGCATTGAACATGCATGAACAAGCGCACTGTTCTGCTCTATATAGAAAAAGAAGGGAGAATGACGGAGCGGCACCCCGCTGTGCTCTCTCCCCTTCACTTTCATTAGGATCGTTCCTTGCTCACCTTCTGTGGATTGGCCAGGATGGACAACAGAACGACAGAGGATGAGCGCCATACACACGCCAGATACTCCTCCGATATCAGCTCTCAGGCAATTATCGGATGAGAATTATCTGACACGTGTACGTAACCTAATGATGATGAATGATGTGAAGGTTCTTCTTTATCCAGGTCATTGTAATTGTATTGTATTGTATTGTCTAACTTTCACCTTCATCTGGATTTGTTCTTGTAATGCAGAAGACATTTTACAGTTCTCCAAGCGGCTTCAAAAATCATGAAACATCTTCAACTTTACAACAGCAAGTCCATTTGAATGTTACTTACCACTGACAGATATACTGTGATCAATATGGACTGGATCACTTGTTGTTTGGGCTCAGTATAAGTAAATGTCAAATAGTTTCTGTAGAAGGATTGGTACTTAAACAACAAATGGTGACAGTATCCCAATGTATTAGGTTAGCACACTCTATAAACTTACTATTATCCAGGGACCGCACACAGCGTCTGGATCGTGTCCCTACAAAGCAAGTGTCCTTTTTGCCATTGTCTTCATTTCCTGAAAAATATACAGTAGAACTTAATTTATATATTATTATGAGTAGATATGTTCTGCAGGATCTCAGAATGCAGTTATGCAGCAGTTCACAATCATGAATGGCAGTAAATAACTCTGAGTTATGAGTGCTATGGTTGTAAAGATTTTCAAAGTCACTGAACCCTGGAACATTCATATAGTCAGCAAAAGCAGATCAGCGCATCTGCATATTTGTTACAGGTCAATCATTCAGGAGATCATCATGTCAGCCTGGTAAACATCAAATCCTAAAACATATGATGGTCCATCTAAACCATGCCAAAATATGAAATCTTTATAAATCATCCAAATTACTTTTGTTTCTATAGTCTCTGTATATGTGTTTATATTTTGCATTGCAATAATGCAGTTAAAGTACAGTATGTCTAAATCCAAGAACCAAAATGTAATATATTACAGCTTTCCTATTCCTAAAGGCTGCATTAGATTTATTTTTACAGACCAAGACTATTTTCTGCAAGTGCAGAAAAATACCTGTTGGCATTGTCAGAAATCCAGAGATTTAAAAAAAAAAATCCTGTGCACAAAACTAAAATCTCAAAACATATTTTTTAAGCTTTACCACTTCTACTCTGTATCCACAGAACACCTTTTTTATGTTATAGAGCTGGGTAGGGGTTTGAGTTCAAATCAGGAAAACCGCCTAGGAGAAAGAGACTGTAGGTTTGTTCTTAAGTCAAATTTGTATGTAAGTCGGAACAGGTAAAATATTTTGATAAATGCAATTAGGACAGATGTTTGTCTTAACATGCTATTAGGCAGCGTGGTGTCAGTTACTGTAATAAATCCTCACTGTGAGTTAATCACAAACAAAGCAAAAAAAAAAAAAACTTTATGGAGCCAAGACATTACATTTTGGAACAAGAACTTGCAGAACAGCTCATCCTTTAAGATCACCCACAACTTCAGCTGTGCTTAGCAAAAGATTTCTTCTGCAAGTCATGCAAACCATCCCCTCCACTATAAAGCCTCTGTCCTGCACAGGACCAAGCAGGGAAGCCCCGTTCTTATCTAGGAGTCATCTGTATGTCAAATGTCCTTAACTCGGGGACTACCTGTACTGGTAAGCTCCAATATACACTATTTTTGTGCAAAGGTTCAGCCACATTACCAGTAGGTAAGAGAATGTGAATATGATGCAGTTACACCGAGCTGCCAATAGATGTCGAGCTGAGACATATTACAAATGTTGCATTTCATATTTAGTTTCTGCTGCTGATATTTTCACATTTTAAATATAAAATTACAATGTGATATATACAAATATTATCGTGATTGGTAAACTAAATTATTCTTAACATTTTTAAGGTGTAATGAAAAACTGAGTACCTGAGGTGTGAATAATTATTAAAGGGAGTTTAAAAGTGTAATGGACCTAGTAGTATAGAGAATGAAGGTGTTAAAAATAAATTATCACCCTTATATAAAAGTATGTGGGTGTAAGGTGTGAGTAGTAATGTGTTTTGATATAAAACTGCTGGCCAAAATCTAATAAATGGGAGGAAGTTTGTTGCATCCTGTTGAGGGTGTTTCTTTAGATGTGAATTTTTGGGATGGGATCTGAGGCATGGCATGAGTGTGACCTTACTTGGAGAGGTATTCACAGTCATACACAGCAGATGTTCAGCCATTTAAACTCCCATAGCCATCCCAGTACACAGCTTCTTTAATTTTATTTTCAGTGTATATATGGATTTGGAGGATGGAAATACATTACTGATAGTGACCCCACCTGTGTGATTCAGGACTCCTTCCCTATCCACAGGGGTAACAGGAGGACAGTTCTGTATGCCAGACTTGTACCAGAAGAGAAGCACTATACGTAGACAGGCCCTGATGGAGGAGAAAGAGAAGTTAGCATAGGAAAGAGAAGTTAGAAACCCTTATTTGGAATACATTTCAAATTCTAGGGAACCCCTACTATAATAACTATAACCACAGCTCACAGTACATTAGTACGGTAGTCAGTGGGAAGAATGCGATTTGATATTACTGGTAATTGGGAATAATGTTACCCTTGCAGATAGCCAAAAAGATGATTGGTTTCAAGCTCTTCTGGGCAGGGTCCTCTCCTCCTCCTGTATCACTGTCTGTATCTGTCTGTCATTTGCAACCCCTATTTAATGTACAGCGCTGCGTATTATGTTGGCGCTATATAAATCCTGTTTAATAATAATAATGGTAGTTGACCTGAAAGGTCCAAATTGCTCATGGCTCAAGGTTGAGGATCAGTGATGTATAAATATCAGACAGATCTAATATGCCCAATCTGGTCCTTACTTGAGCAGCTGGATGAGTAGAATTGCAGCCCATTTCATCCGATCGCCCCACACCCTTGCCGATCCAATTTCAAGGAAGACTTCGAGACTTTCCAAGATTCCGAGCCAGGTGAGAATGCGCTGCCGAGGGCCATCCTGTAAATGGAGGACAGAAGAAGAGAAACATGATGAAAGATTGAGGGACATCTAAATAGCATACGTAGAAGAACTACTTCCATCAGAGCTGACAATCTAATTTATCATTCCATACACACATACACACACACACACACACACACACACACACACATCAGACAATTTATACAGAAAAATAAAAACACAGCTGGAGGATGAACTAAAAAGACAAATGTGAACTGTTAACATGCAAGAGTTAAAATCTCTTCGGCCACTCTTATGATCCATATTGCATAGTAAGTTACATGTCATCACTGTTTGCTAATTCAGCTCTGGCAAAAAGGTGGATTGGACCACTTTGACAGTAAAGAAATATGAAATGGAAGCACTGAGCAGGTCTGCTGTGAACCAAAGACCTACTGCCCATCTGGTGGCCCTTAACTATGTGTTGTATGGCCCTCAGATCTCAGATGTCAGAAGTGGAAGCAGGCTGCAATGGCATTGGTGTCCAATCACACCTGTATCACATGGACTCCCTAAACATCTCCTATATTATGTCCACACTCTCTTATCTTATGTAGTGCTATACATTGACAGACCAAAAGAAAAAAAAAAAGTCCCTAACCCTGTGGGGGCAGTGTCATGATCTGGGGTGCCCCCTGGGTTAGTGTGTCATGATCTGGGGTGACCGCTGGGGCAGTGTCATGATCTGGGGTGCTGTGTCAGGATCTGGGTTGCCATTGGGGGCCGTATCATGATCTGGGGTGCCCACAAGGGCAGTGTCATGATCTGGGGTGCCGTGTCAGGATCTGGGTTGCCCGTGGGGGCCGTATCATGATCTGGGGTGCCCACAAGGGCAGTGTCTTGATCTGGGGTGCCGTGTCAGGATCTGGGTTGCCCGTGGGGGCCGTATCATGATCTGGGGTGCCCACAAGGGCAGTGTCCTGATCTGGGGTTGCTTCAGTTGCTCAGGTCTTGGTTCAACAATTTATTGTGCCCAAAAATTGAGTATACTGAATGACCAGGTTTTACCATGAATTGATTTTTTTCTTCCCTGAAAACACAGATGACAATGCCAGAATTAATTGGGCTAAGATTGTGAAAGATTGGTTCAGGGAGACATCATTTTCACCCATAGATTGGCCACCACACAGTCCAAACCTGAACCCCATGAGGAATCTTTGGGTTGTGCTGGAATAGAATAATACTATAATACAAATAATTGCTGTGACCTTAATTGCTGTGAAGCTTATGGTAATGAATGACAACATCAAAGTTAAGGGTGTTCCAACAAAATAGCAGTGCGACTTTTTATGATCAAGCAGTGTATGTACTGATTATTGGTGGCCCCTTGGTGAGGTCAGGGGATCCTTGAAGACCTGAAGGGTATTTTCCATCTATGGGCCTGACTGAATAAAGCTTTCCAAGGCTGGAGAGAATACACGTTCAGCAGTGAATCTGGATGATCCAGCAAACCTGGAATGGATCTGGTCCAGGACTAAAAAACATTTGCTAACAAATAGCAAATGACTTTTAGGAAATCCAATCCAGGTTTTCTGGATCACCCAGCTTTATTGTTGGAAGTGTATCCTCTCCAGCCTTGGGAAGCTTTAATAAATCAGACCCAATGAGTAGTATAAAAGGAGGGGGTACACAGTACTCACAGTGGGGGGAGGTTTCAGCAGCTCTTTCCTTAGGATTCCATCATTCAGTAAGGCCAGAAGATTGGAAGCTGAATAAACTGACACAGAAAAACAACACAATATGAGAACACCAGAAGAATCAGACAATAGGGTTAAAGCAAAACTTTGGGCAGGTGGGAAAGACACAAATATTGCAGCACCAGTATCAGCTTCCATTATATAAAACAGGAAGCAAGCACATCAGGATAGGGATCCGTGTTTGAGATTTAATATTTGCAGTCACATGAAGAAAGACCATGAAGAAAGATTCAGCAAAGATTTCTCTTGGTCATTTCTATTGTTATATCTGAATCAAAACCAGATCAGATATTTATGAGAGTTTCCCCAACTTCCTGCTGTGTGACCAGGACAGGAAGTGATGGAAAATCTCCTATCTTAAATCTGGTATTTAGATGAATGGCCTGCTTGGCACAGGGAAGATTCCAGCTGTGTAAAGACCAGTACCCATTAAATTGCAATATGGTGGCTGTCTATGGGTGAATGTCCTATTCAGAACTGAAGTGTTCCTGAAACATTTTTTAATACCCATTGAGATTTATACCCCTCATGCAGTCATATGACAAAATAAAACTTTCACTTACCCAGTTCAGACAGCTCGTGGGAATCAGTGAATTTTCCTTGTAAGAGAGAAAGGTGAGAGTTAGATTGGAGGTAGCAGGGTGACACACGGGAGATTATGGCAAACTAAAAGCCGCATTTGATTGGCTGATATCAACAAATCGGACACCCATCTGGCCTACAGCATATCCAAAATCATTCAATCACAATCTCTGCACTGGCCACATTTCTTTTTACCTTTAGGCTTTATTACTTTAATTCTCAAATGGTAATCCTGCCGGTAAAACATTTCCTGGTATAAGGTGACAACACTCACTTACTATGCCGTATGTATAAAGAAGAGTTGTCACCCCAGAACAGGAAGCTCCTACCCTTTGCGTGATCTGCAGTTCGCAGAATATTTCTGAAAACACCTAAGGACACAACTTACAGATCTGTGGCAGATATTTATCATATAGATATAACAAAATGCTTTCACTAGTATACGGATATCTCCCAGAGGACCCTCATCTGAATATTACATTCCTTCTACAGATACAAATCCCTCTTCTCCTCCCTGTCCCATGTGTGGATCTGATGTATGAACGTTTCTTCCGACTTCTGAATTTGGTATGTTTAAAAGCCAGTAAAATGTTCTAGAAAAAAAGGGGTGCAGGCTTAACCAATCATTTTTCAGTTTTATTCTACATGGGGGCGTGTCTTTACCTGAATACTTTGTAATACATTGTGTCCCCCTCTCATGGAAGAGAATTGGGTGAAATATGGGAAGATCCTTGTTACCATCTATACAGATTCATCTGATTCTGACCCCTTGTCACTTCAATATTTTTGGGTGTGCAGAAAGATCCTTTAACTACAGGAGAATCCCTCGAAATTGGTGAATCTGTGAACTGCGCTAGCCAATGGTGTCTGACGATATTCCTGGCTGTTATGTTGGATGAAGGCGGATATAGGGAGCTGTAAAGTGTTATGCCGCATATGGGCCCCCAATTCAGCTTCTCATAGAGACCCCCAAGTCAGTTCTGCACAGTTGGCTATGCTCGCCACTGGTGGGATGAAAAGAATTTACAGCGACATTTTTCTTTCTTCCTTTGTGACACTGAAAGGCGGCTGTACTATGAAAGGGGTAAGGTTCACTCGGTGTCACAGTGCAAGGTGCCCCGAGTCTGCCCCGAGTCTGCCCTGGGTCTGCCCCCCCCCCCATCCATACATACCTGCAATCAGGTAGGACAGCATGCGCACTGCCCCTTCCAGCTGGGTGGCCCCGGTGGGGTTTTGGATGACAAATTCCTTGTACCTGCGGCTCAGCTCCTCCAGCTTGTGCCAGTAGCGAGCTGCCATCCTGCTCCCCCTGCTTCAGCTCTTCCTGGTCTCAGATCCTAAGCAGTCTCTGGTCACGCCCATCAGTGGGCGGAGATTGCACATTAACCCCTCGTCCCCTGGACACTTTTTTAAGTGAATTAAATAAAATTAAAACATTCTATTAAAACAAAGTCTGTGATCTCTGAAATGTTTCCTAGCGGTCCTCCATTGTGTGTCGGATAAGTATGCAGCCAGTGACGTCACATACTGTCTCAGAAAATGCTGAAGCTGGGGATCAGCATGACAGCCAGGCATTTAGCATTTTTAGATGGATTGTTCACATTTAGGTTCACAGGCAATGAATATCTAAAGTCTTTGTAGCCATTGCTGATCTGCTTCTGAAAATGTCAGCTGTAATGCCCATCCTCAGGCTTCAGTTTACAGAATGGGAATGCAAATGCAGGGATTTCTAGGCCAGCTCTGGCTTCACCTGCAGCATAGCTGCTCCCTGTCACTCAGAGGATCACCATGGCAACTGGCGGTTCTGAAGATGAGGATAGCAATGACCGCCATCTTTGTTTTGCAGCCTTGTAACCTTATTCCATGGCATATACGCCTCATACAGGGACGCCAATCATACTACAGGACAGGAGGTTATTTGAGGTGACTCTGAGGTAATTTAAACCTTAATATTCATCAATAAATAGTGCCGTAACCCATGGCAACCAATCAAAACAATAAAAAAGTGGTACATTTGCTCTTTATATAAAAAATATTTGTCTAACTGGGCTGCTATGGTTTCAGTCAGCAGATAGGACACCCTGGACGACCCCTGTTTAGGATTAATCAGTAAATATTGTGCGAGTTTCTTATTGTAATGTCTCCTTTAAGAGGAGAGATCTCCTGGGAAGGCCACGCCTATTTAACGTGATTGACAGGCATACGTCCCGGGTAACAATGTAAGCTAGCTGCGCATGCGTGTCACATCAGTCAGCCTGGTCTGGAGTCAGGCATGTGAAGTGATAGCTGAATGCATGGATTGGAACGCAGATTTATGGTTGTGATTGGGCACCGAGAGAGATAGCGGAGTCACCACCGGAGGGGCCGATGGGGGTCAGTGTGTGAGCCGGGGGCAGAGCCAGAGGTACGAGCACCCCAATGCTTTGCATGGACAAGGGGGGATAATGGGGGTGAAAAGCAGTTTTGCATGAACAAGGGGGGTTTAATGGGGGTGCTGTTGTGAGGGGCAATAAAAGAACCTAAATATATGGGGGGGGGGAGGGTATGTGAGAGGCATTGCATGGGGGGTATTTTCTGTGTAGAATGTGAGGTGCAGTATATGGGGGGTAATTGGGGGTAAAATGCAAAGTGCAGTATATGGGGGTGGTATTTGTGGGGGCAGAATGTCAGGTGCAGTATATGGGGGGTATTTTTGGGGCAGAATGTGAAGTATAGAGATATATAAGGTATCTATATTGTATAGTATAGAGATGTTGTTATGGGGGGGGGGCAATAAATAAAGTATGGTATATTGAGGGGGGGTTCTATCAGGTTTTGCTGCCCCCAGTGCTGAAATCTCTCAGTGCTGTCTAATCTTAGCCCCTAATTCCTTTCTTGGTGCCCAATGTAATGCCTTCTTTCCTGGCACCCAGCTTTACTTACCCCTCCTCCACCTAAACTAAGCCCCCCTGCCCAGTGCCTACCCTAAACTTTCTGTGCACTGACCATCCCTATTCTGCCTGATGCTCAACCTACCCAGAACCCCCAAAATTACCCCTCTACTTTCCGGTTGGAATCTGACAGAACACTGGCAGTATATCAGGTAGCCTGATTTATTGTACAGCGCTGCGTAATATGTTGGTGCTATATATTATTATGGCGCTATTTAATAATAATAATAATGTGGGTGGTATAATGAGGGGCAGTATATCAGGTATAGTATATGGGGGTGGTATATTGAGGGGCAGTATATCAGGTATAGTATATGGGGGTGGTATATTGAGGGGCAGT